>NW_015151137.1:50699-102843 GCF_000732505.1 Cyprinodon variegatus
TGTCTTGGTAGAAGTTGATGAGGTAATCAAAGTGCTCAATAAGGACAGGGAACTTGGAGGGGAGATGTATTCCTAAGTAAAAAATAAAAAAAACTAAGAAAGAAAGAGTGGTTCAACTGCGCTATCAGCCTCCTTGCAAAGATTAAGCCAAAAATGTTCCAATAAATTGACAAGGGTCTTTTTTTTTTTTTTTTTTTACCAGAAGCTTAGGAATTCAAATGTATAGCCAACTTGTTAATGAGTGTTGGTTTGGATGAAAAAGGAGCCTGAATGATGAATTGGATGATTTTCTGCAGTAATGAGGTACATGTACTACTTTGGACTGTTGTGGTGAATAAAGAGCAGATCTGAAAAGCAAAGTTCCTAATTTAGTGTCTATGTACTTTTCAACCTATTACCACAAGATATGGATCAGGACTGAAAAATTCAAGACCTGGACTACTGTATATAACCAGATTAAATGAGCTTTCCTAATGTACCTGATTTCCTGCCAGAATTTCCCCCTAAATCAAATGTGGGGAAATTCAGTGAAGATTTAAACAGTTTTGACATCCTCTGACCAGATGCAAAAAAATAAAATAAAAAAAATATCAAACTTTTCCTGATTGTTGAGAGAACAAAGAAGAACTTCTTGAGGAAGAAGCAGTTGGGGCATGCAGCGTTGCTAATCAACAACTGTGGGAAGGTGAAGTTAATGGTAGTGTATAAATAAGGCACCTTAACCCAATCAAAAAGCATGGGGTTGCTGGTAAAGAAGGCTCCACCTACACAGAGTGAGAAGATGGCCAACCGCATCACTGTGTGTTTCTTTTTCCAAAGTGCTCTGCTGTATACAACTCAGAGCCAAAGTATTTTATATTGATAACTTTTTTAAATTTTTTTTATTTTAGCATTAAAAACATTTGTATTCCTAGTAAAATGAGTGAAAGTTTTTGCAATTTTTCTTCCCACTTGAAAATGTGATTTAGTCTATACATTTTTTAAGCCTAATTTTGGTTATTTTTAGCAAAAAAAAAAAAAAAAAAAAAAAAAAATACAAAAAACAATAACATTCAATTTCAGCCTCATCATCTCTTTGCTGGAAAACTCCACATACGTTTTGTGAAGGCAAACAAATCTAATAAAAAAAAAAAGGATAAAACTAAATAAATGTAGAGTTAGTCCTCAAAAAATGTATTCATAATAGAAATAAAACATCTAGAACAGCTCTATTTTGATTGTTCTATAAAGCACAGAGCATGTTCAATTTAAATTGCTGAATTAGGATATAGAACAAGACAATTTAAAAAGGAAGCCTTATTTTCACATCTTACCTGAACCAGAACATTTAAAATTCATACTTTTAAGAATAAAAACATTAGACAACAAACCTATTGCCTCAAAGTTTTTTTATTATATGAATCAAATGTAATCAGTGGAAAAGATAAAACCGCATTTTAAAGTAATATACCAAAAAAATATAATAGTAAAGTATTGTTAGGCATACATCAGGGGAATATATGCCATAATATGTCCACTAATACAAACTCTGAATGTTAAACTTTCAGTTTAAAAAGTTTGTTAGCTGTGTGCCACAATAATCAATGCCCAGAATAATGCAATTTAAAATTAATACATATAACTATAATTTGGCTTCTGCTTAGTAATAATTGTAAAAACACCTGTACTAGGCCAATTTTATAAAATATTATATATTTTTTAAACTTTTAACCTTGTATCAACCAAAAATATAAAATATTCAAAATTCAGTTCTTATTAATTTTACTTAGATTTAGATATTCTGTCCTTCTAAGCAGAAACAGAAATTTAACCAAAAGAAAGAGGCGAGTAAATAATTAGAAACCCTGAAAGTTGTCATTCATGCACAGACTATATAAAATAAATTGTACCATTTGTTAGAAGGGAAAAGTAGGAAAAACTCTGCATTAAATACTGAATTCAATGCTTGGTAGTATCTTTGGTATCCACTGTAGTAGAAGTTTGATTCTTTGTTTTAGATGAACAGAAAACTGCTGCCAAACTGAGAAACATGTTTTTTATTAGAGTTGCTGATTCTAAATGCTTAGAAGTTAGTTTGACAAATTTATGAAAATGAAAGTCAATAAGTCATTTTGTTCTACACTCACTCACAACACAGCTTGTAAATCAATGCTGCAGTAGATCAAATATTACATTCTTATGGTGAAACCTGAATGATTCATTTAATCTGCTGTTCAGGTTTGTCAGTTTGTAAATTACACTAAATTACAAACAAACCTTAAAAGAACAGCTAATACATTTCTAGCAGTTATTGATATATTCAAGCCTCAGATAAGTCCCCTAAATGTTTGACTTCTCTCTGTTAGCTTGTTTTGCATTGATGGTGTTTAAAGGCCACAGTGAAACAGCATTTGGGAAATGTTTAGCGCTTATTAAAATGTTCGTTCCTTTGCCGTCCTTGCATTAGCCTCTACAGTTAACACCCTTGGATCACTGTTTGGGATGACATCCCATAGACTGTTTAACGGTTTCTTCTAGGGACTTTCTGGTTATTAATAGCCTCACAACGTCCTCCTTCCTCTTTGTCAGTTTTTTACGAGCTTGGTCGTGAGTCACCATGGTCATATCCCAGCCGTTCACCTGAAAGGAAGAAGGATAGTTTTCAAGATTACGGGAGAAGCATTAATCGATTTACAGCCAGAACAAACCAAACACACGTTCAGCGCTCGCTCACGATTTAAAGTGGGAAAGAGTGCCATCTTGTGGCTTTAGCATGTAGTAGGAAAATTTTTTACTGCCCACCTGCATGATTTTGTCTCCCATCTTCAACCCTGCAACTTCTGCCGGTCCTCCTGGAGTTATCCTGGTCACATAGATACCCTGAGGGAAAAAAAAAATCACATTATTTTAAGCAGAAAATACATTTATTGCAATTTAGGGCTGAAACAATTAATCGGTTTAATCAATCATTAAAACAAATGTCAACTGCTTTAGTAATCATTAATCGCCAACTGGAGTATAGAGATTCTAAAACAAGATTTCACCTGACAGCACAACCTACTTAGAACAGTAATTAAACCAAAATTGTAATTATATAAACATTTTGCATTTAACATTTAAAATAATTCATATGTCAATATGCTCTATCTAGGACTCCAAAAGAGGAAAAGTTTGAGTTTTACCAGGTTTAATTTCAATTGTAATTTATTGAAAAATAATCAACACATTAATCGATTTACAAATCGTTAGTTGTAGCCCTAGTCAACTTTAAATGCAATAATAACTGGAGCAGCTCATGTCAGCTCGTTTTTCAGGCCACTGAAGCGTAGAAGCCATTGCTTATCTAAAACTTTTACGTCCTACTTTTTCCCTTCAAAATGAACTGGGTAAAACTGTTAAAGTAAGATAAAGCTAAGAGCAGGGCCAGATCCCCTACTTTACTGTGGACTTCTGGTGAGCTGGCTGAAAGAATACTTTAATGCTTTCCCCTGCAGTTCACAAGAGTGACAAATTCAGTTTCCACGTGGCTGAAAAATGTGTAAAAATATCAGGCCCTGAATATCAAGCAATATTGATAAATATTGATGATGTCTTTTTGTAGATGTTGATTCATGTATTTGAAAAAAAACAACCAGAGGAGAAAAAGCCTGAATTTAAGTTGATATTTATTAGAGATGCACCAATCCAATAGCTGGATCAGATGTCAGTGATTTTATATCTGAGATCCAATCCAGCACACTTTACATGGAATTGTTATTTCTTTCTTTTTGGTGCTTATTTATAAATAGTATTTAAATAACATGTCTGTTAGATAATGTCTCCCACCCCATGCATGAAGCCGATCTGGAAAGCTCCTTCAGTGACAGACTGCTGTACCCTAAATGCACCAGGGAGCATTATCACAGATCCTTCCTCCCAGCAGCTGTGACACTTTATAACCATCACTGTTCCCAACAACCTCAATAAATTCTTACCATTATGCTGATTTTTGCAGTTTATGTCAGTTATATAACCTGCTGTCATTGTTTTGCACACCTCTGGTGTTGCTACTATTTTCATATATCCACTACTGTAAAATTCACAGCTGTATATTGATTTTTCTCCAGATGCACAGTATTTATATAGTAAAAACACTATACTGTACACTATTTTAGCTATTTTTTTTTTTGTTTTTGAATTTTTTTTACTTTGTCACTTATTCGGTTATTCTTATACCCTTTTTAAGGTCAACATTTTTGTGACCATTCTACTATAACCTTTTGCTACTGTGACACTACAATTTCCCCATTGTGGGACTATAAGGGATTTTCTATTCTGTTCTAATAAATAATGTAACTTCTATTTATATCTGTGTTCATTTTTTTTTAACAATGTTGACCTCATGGCTAAAGCCTCAACTCAAATGGCAAGATATGTTGTTAATTCATTCAACAGTTGAATCTGATCGTTATCAAATATCTGCTGATACGCTCTACCCAGGTATCAGTATCGGATTAGATAAAATAAAAAAAACTGGATAGATGAGACTCTAATATTGATCAGATGTCTATCATGATTTTTACTGTTATGTTTTATCGCCCAACCCTAAAATCTCTCAGACCATTCCAGACATCTGGTGGAGCATTTCCACTAAATCTGTTAAACGAGCGCAATTACAACACAGACGGCTTCAAAAGCACAATAGATCTCTTTTAAAAATTGTGAGCACCTTATTAATCTCTTCTCTTTATGTAGCAGAAACATAATGCTATCACTATGATTCATGCTACTGGACATGAAGTCGTCCAATCACCACATAAAGTGGCTTCCCAAACACAACTTTACGAACCAGTGAAACAATGTTACTTTTCAGCATTGAATAAAGGCAGATCATGTTTTATATTTGATTTCCTTATGCCTAAGCACCATAAAATAAATATCAATAAATACAGGTAATACATTTTGGATTTAATTCATCTGTAACAGAATAAGCAGAAGCACATTGTATATTTCCCAAATTTCCCTGCAGCTTTGAAGGATCATGCAATAATCAGATAGTAGATGGCTCTGTGTAAACCTGCAGTATTTCTCTCCATTACTCACATATTTGAATCTGGCATGTTTTCACACGAAGCCATCAATTTTCCTTTCAGACCTGTTTTCATTTACAGTTCATCAGATTATGCCAAGTTAATAATTAAAGATTGTTTATTGCCTTCCCTTTTCTCTGTCACATAAAAGAAAATACATTTTAATCCAACTGAAAGTTGAAGACCAGTTATAGGAAACTGAATGTTTAAATGTTTTTCTTTCTGCCGGTTTTCTGACCTTATCCGACTTGTCCTCAGAGAACGGGTTCTGCCCGGGGTCTTGGTCAATACCGCCTCCAATGCTGAAGCCTAGGATCAGATTTTCTCCTTGCCGCAGTTTCTGGATCTCAATTCTTTGCTGTTAGGAAAAAAAAAAAAAAGTGTCCAAAATGATATATAGATTAAAACATTAGTTTAGAGGGAACTAATCCACGCATATAAAATCTTCCAGAGGGGTCTGTCAATGTTGCCCAGTTGTATCATTGTGTAGTTCAATACTAAAATAACAGCAAAGCCGGTTTCAAGCTAAGTTTAATCCATAAAGATTGAAACGTTAATACGCAAGCCTGTACTTGAACAGCCGCAATCATTTGCAAACAGATGGATGGATGAGTCCGACTCCAGAGCTCCTCAAACACAAAGACAGGCTGTGTGTTCAATGATGAATAACCACCGAGTCTCTAATACAATGAAGTCTACAGATGACTTCATTGGAGATGTCAGTCAGCCAAATGAGTAAAGATTTCCAGCTTGAGAAGTCCTCCTTTTTAAAGCCTTGCAAACAAATAGGGAGTTTAAGTTGATGCAGAATCTAGGATATCTGAACTGGAAATCCAGGACTATCAAATATGATATGACATATATCTTTGTTTCTAACTGCAACACTTCAACAGAAACCTTGATTTGTAATCAAAGGCATTGCTGTTGGACTTTAAAAGCTTGATATGTTGTCAAGAAAACAGCTACTCCACAAACAATTAGCACTGTGACAAACAATTACCCAAGTTTATCTGCCAAACCTGCACAATGAGCAGGATGGTACGGAAGAGGATTTGGGACACTGAAATAATAAAAGAAAAGTTGACTGATTTTTAAACTATTTTTCAGTTTAATATGGAAAAAAAAGAAGAATTCTGACTTTTTTCTCAGAATTGTTTAATGTAGATGGACACCATGAAGGAAGAGGGGTCCCCGGTGATGCTACCTTATTAATGGAAGAGCAGAAGGTGATTAAAAAAAGAGAGCTAAGACATGGCTACAGCTTGATGCTAACATGTTTGTTAGCTTTCAGAAAACAGTCAGAATTCTGAGAAAAAAGTCAGAATTCTGAGGGGGAAAAAAGTCAGAATTCTAAGATCACAGAATGCTGAGATTAAAGAATTCTGAGATTAAAGAATTCTGAGATTACAGAATGCTGAGAAAAAAGGTGTCAGAATTCTGAGAAAAAAGGTGTCAGAATTCTGAGAAAAAAGGTGTCAGAATTCTGAGAAAAAAGGTGTCAGAATTCTGAACTTTGTCATATTATTAGGGGTGTGCAAAATAATCGTCATGATGATGCATCATGATTCTAATTTTCGTNTTTACATTTTCTTGCACAGCAAGCTCAGCAGATTTGAAATTGTGTGCTTGTGTACAAGTAGTAAATCTTTACTCTAAACATATATTCTGGTTATTTTTTTAGTTAGACCTTCTTGTTTTTATATATCTGGCTTTTATATTGGGGGGGACATGTCCCCCCCGTCCCCCCCGCTTCCTACGCCGCTGGCACTGTGACAAACAGTTACCCAAGTTTATCTGCCAAACCTGCACAATGAGCAGGATGGTATGAAAGAAGATTAGGGACACTGGAAAAAATAAAATAAAAAAGTAGACTGATTTTCAAATAATTTTTCAGTTTAATATGGGAAAAAAGTCAGAATTTCAACTTATTTCTCAGAATTCTGATTTTTTTCCCCTCAGAATTCTGACTTTAATCTCAGAATTGTTTATGTTAATGTAGATGGGCACCATGAAGGAAGAGATGTAGGAGCACTCAGCTTCACTAACTAATATTTGGGTTTGGGAGGGCCAGTAAGACATTGGTGGAAATTGACACAATTAGGTAACTTTTTATATGCCAGAGGTGTCCCCGGTGATGCTACTTCATTAATGGAAGAGCAGAAGGTGACTAAAACAAGAGAGCTAAGACATGGCTACAGCTTGATGCCAATACGTTTCATTAGCTGTCAGAAAACAGAATTCTGAGAAAAAAGTAAGTATTCTCAGAAAAAAAAAGTGAGTATTCTGAGAAAAAAAAGAGTCAGAATTCAGAGAAAAAAAAGTCAGAATTCAGAGAAAAAATGTCAGAATTCTGACTTTTTTGTCATATAATACTGAATTTGAATTAAAAATTCGGTTAACTTTTTTTTTTTTTTTAAGTGGCCCTAATCCTCTTCTGTAGGATGGTAATCTTTAAAAAAAAAAATGTATAAAACTACAGCAGTAGGTAGCGTAGTTGTGTTAAAAAGTCTTCATACTGATCATAAAAAGCCTACTTGGATCTGGCTGCTAGGAAGATATGCCAGGGTAAAAACCTGTTTCTGTTCAGGCACCATAAAAGTAGACATATCAAGTTTTCATAAACTCTGCAGAAGATTCAATTGAACCTGCACAAATGAATCTAAGGTCGAGCGTTTTAGAAAATTAAAATAGATTAATATAGTATTGTTAAGCAGCAAAAATGAACACAGAAAAGATCTCAGACTGAAAGGCCTACAGAAAAACACTGAGATGAAATCAGAAAAGAACAGACAGTATACAGGAGAATAAAGATAACAGACTAAAAGCCTTTAATAGATTTCAGTGAAAAACAACTTGTCTTCAACCAAAATTATAATCTTGAATAAAACAAAAAGACACTCTTGTAGCTCCATCCTCATAATATGAATAGAGGATAGTTTAGAATAATCCTGTAAAGCATGTGCAATCTTGAAAATGAATGAATTAATTAAAAAAACATAATTAAAAATTAGGATATAAAAGGCAGTAATGTTGTCTCTCTTTCTTCACATGATTTTGATCAACGGTAAGTAGACAAGCAACATCTTCTCTAGAGATGAAAATAAAAGTCCTAACTACCATAGCTAACCACTGTTTGTGCTGAACTATTGCAAATTAGAGCCATAATAAGAAAAAAAGAAAACGGTAGTTAGAACTTTGGTGTTGCGTTCACGGACTAAGAAGAAATCACACACCTAGGGGGTGACGCCCCTGATAAGCAATGTCCATGGTATCCAAAAGTACAAATCAAGTAAAATCGTTTTTAAAAATACTAACTTCAGAGTATTTATTAATAATAGTTATATGGCTAAAGCTGGATTTTCAACCAGACATGAATGCACTGTGCATAGAATGCACTGAAACAAATGTTCTCACTATCGCTAAACAAAGAAAATATTGCTAGTAAATACAAGTATTTGACGTTAGTTAAAGTAATTTTAGTTAAACATATTTAGCTAGTAACCCTACCGGGAATGTTAGTCAAAGGATGAACAATAGAGTCTAGTTCATTGAAAAAACGGCATATCTCTCAATCTTACCACAATAGCAGTCACTGGTTGACCTGGAACAAACGACATCGTTTAGCGTGTGTTAAAACAACACAGGGTAAAGAAGTTTAAACTAAATGTTTCCAAAAAGTTTTACAAAAAAAAGCGTTTTCAACGGAGACTCAACTTCCGTGAGTTAACCGCAGGCTGATCCCGAATCCAAAAATCAACGTCTTTCCAGGTGACGTAATGTTGTCCTTCGAGCGAAGCGTATGATTGTTTCATTCACCAAGACAACTAGGGGTGGCGGTGCTAAATAGCTAGGTCTAGCCCATTGGACTCTGCGTCAGAGGAGTGATGACTGACCTTAAACGCAACTGGTCTACACACACCTTCTTAATGGCTAAATTCGTCTGAAATAGTGCAATTTATTACAGTTTGAAGGAACAGAGCCGCCAATCCCAGATTAAGATTAGTTCATTAGATCAGTAATTTTTCTTCTTTTTTTTTTTAATTAAAACTTTATTAATGACTTTGGAAATTAGGTCCATAGAGAGAATTAGTAAATACTACTACTAATACTACTACTACTACTACTAATAATAATAATAATTATAATAATTATAATAATAATGAATATATTTAAAAATAGAGCAGAATATAAAAGCAGAATGGCGCCACATTTAAAAGGTAAATCTAACAGAGCTTTAATGGGCTTGTATGATTGAGTTAGGACTGCTCACAGCCCTGCACATAAATGTATAAATAAAAGTCCATATGACTGCAGGGCAGTAGTGTTCACCACAGTTCACAAACATTTCCCTTACACTACTGTGCCCTGGGACCTTCAGTAGTATTCTGATAGAATCATTGTAGGCAGGCAGTTTCTGCAGGCTACTCTTTTTGTACTTGTACCACAAGTGGGCAGTATGCTCTGCAGGGGAAAGCAAAAACAGCATGGTATTAACATTTACTGAGCACATGTTAATCTTACAGGCCAGCACATTAGCCTGTCGTATAATTAACAGCACAGCCCCTGCATATCTCCATCATCTGAGAAATCACTTGCAACAAAATGTCCAGGATACTTAAACTCATCAGTATCTGGAAGAGCCTGTCCACATAAATGGAAATCAGGAAAGAAGTTTTTTTGTTGTTTTTTTTTTATCATTGTTATTTTTCACAATCATGATTTTACTTTCGGTATTATTGAACCTAATGTCAAATTCAAGACCATACTTGGAACAGGTATTGAGAGGCTGCTAAAGGCCTGCACTGTATGGACAGAGGAGGATCAGGTCATCTGCATGCATCAGATGGTTACATAAATAGTCACCAATAATGCATGCAGTTCTACACCTGCTGAGCTGTACAGATAGGCCATGAGTGTAAACATTACAAAGCAGAGGGGGACCTTGATAAACCCCATTACTGACCCTAATAGAGTCTGAGGCAGAGTCACCCCACCTCACCTGCATGGTCTGACAGGAGTAAAGAGTATAAGTATCCTAACTAAATATCCAGCTACACCTCGCCCTAAAAATTCCTTGAATGACTTACAGTGAAATACATGTTGATCAAAGGCTTTGAATGCATCCAGAAAACACAGAAAAACAGAAGGATTCTGATTGTGATATTTGTCAAGAATTTTCTTTATTGCAAATATATGTGTCAGTGCCATGTTGTTCCTTGAATCCAAACTTATTATATGTAGTGCTAAGATATGGCTTAAGTCGGTCTGAAATGATCATTTCAAGTACCTTGGATAAGGAGCCGACCAAGGCTATGGGCTGATAGTTATTAATATCACTGAGTTTAAATGCTTTTTCCTTGTATAACATAATCAAATGCAATATTGGGAATTCTGGCTAAATGCTAGGAATCAAAAACCCTGTAAAGAAGATAGCCAGTAGAGCTACAGCCTAGTATAGGTTATTTGTACCTGTTCAGATGCTACTTTGTCTGACCCATAGGACTTACCTTTCTTTAGCTTTTAAAAACAGCATCCAAGATCCTTTGTGGTGTTACTATCACTCCCGTGTCACTTTTTATGGCCTTAGTAGAACTTACATTGCTTTTGACGCAATTAAACAATTCATCATAACATTTCTGCCAAAGCTGACTTATATTATCAGAGCCACAGCATTGATGGAGCAAAGAAGAAATGTTCAGCAGCTATTTAATCCTTACCTCTTCCAATCCTGCTAGTTAGCTATTTTGAAACCAAGGGGTCAACCCTTAATATTTTTTTATTCCTCTTTATATATCCAAGAGTATACCTAAATTTTGTATTGACACAGCCCAGGCCTTAAAGCCCTGTCCAGCTTCAGCATGTGGCACTTCTACAAACAAATCCCATCCTGGTTTACCACTATGGTTATTATTATTACATAAAGGTTTACTATACATACGGATTGCATTTAAAATAGAGTCATATAATTTCCACAATTGTATACCATGCTCTGGGTCCGTGCAATTTACATCACAATGCAATATGGCGTTACTAGGAAGCTTTATATCCTTGAGACACTGATCAGTTATTTGGATTTATTTAGGAAAATCTCCCCAGCTTAGTTCAGACCAGTCCAGACTCTCTCCACTTACTAGAGTACTTACTGGTGTCAGTTAGGAATTATTTCCAGATTACAACGAATAAGAATTGGCATATGATCAAATGTTGCCAAATTATATTCAATCAGCATATCAACAATGGAGGCGTGAGCCCCAGATGTAGACAGACAGTGGTGAAGCCAGGATATTGTGTGCCAAGCATCACTGACATAAGTATAGTTTTCATCAGGCAGGAGCACCGGACTGGATAAGACAAGACCACTCTACCAAAAAAACAAAACAAAACTGTTTTAAAACGTTGCAGAAAAAGGATCTATTATCAGAAATGTCAGTATTCATATCTACAACAATTTTATCATTATTATTACCTTGTGAAAAAAAAGTTTGCGAAGATCAATCAGGCAATGAAACAGTGTTTATTACATAATACTAATCTAACTTTCTTTTTATTGGCATGCTTAGATATTTACAGCTTTTCCTGCACCCACGCCTTGAGTAGTATATATGAATAATTAGGCTTTTATAAGGCTGCTCAGTGGAGCACTGGGTAGCACTGCTGCCTGGCAGCAAGAAGGTTCTGGGATCAATTCCCGGCCCGGGGTCTTTCTGCATGGAGTTTGCATGTTCTCCCTGAGCATGCGTGGGCTCTCTCCGGGTACTCCGGCTTCCTCCCACAGTCCAAAAACATGACTGTTTGGTTAATTGACTTGTCTAGATTCTCCTTAGGTGTGTGTGCGAATGGTTGTTTGTCTCTGTGCTGCCCTGCGATGGACTGGCGACCCGTCTCAGGGTGTACCCCACCTCTCGCCAATTGACTGCTGGAGATAGGCACCAGCACCCCTCACGACCCCACTCGGGACAAGCGTGTCAGATAATGGATGGATGGATGGATGGCTTTTATAATTAAAAACACATTTTCTCAGTGTTGTACATTTTCAAGGCCTAATTGTTGCACTGTTTTTTTTTATTACTTTCTTAAATTTAATGGCTTACAATAAAGGCATCAATTATATTACCTTAATTACTAGTTTTTTGCTTGACCCTCATTTAAGTTTCATTGAAAGCAGTGGATAAATGGTAAAGACATTAGTCTAGTCACGTTCTTAGGACAGCATTTATTTGCAGCCAAGTTTGATCAGATGTGTCACTAGGCATAAAAAAATGAAGTTACAGTACAGTGTCAGAGTTTGTGACATTAAATTGTATCTTATAGGGTGAATTAAAACTCATGGGAACCAAAAGCAACACACTTTAAAAATAGAAAAAAGTCACTATGCTTCCTATGTTATAGGTTAACGATAAGAGAAGAAGCATAAGTGAAACACATATATGTGTTCATCAATAATTAAACCTGCATATAACGCATTGAACATATGATCATTTAAGTATTTACATCAGCTTTTAAGCCTTATTTTTGTTTTTCTAATTCATTAAGTTATATTAAATCTTATTGACATTTCAAATTATTTCATATGTAAAACATTGATACAAATGTAAGGTCATCTTTCATTACAAAAAATTTGGTAATCTGTAATCCATGCAAAATGAGTGCTTGTCTTTGCTCCAATGGCGTGACGTCCTAGCAGCAGCATAGTTTACTGGTGGCATCAGCCGGATCTTCGATTTTCTTCTTTACAACCAAAGCAAAGATAAAACATTTAGTCACAAGTTCATGCCTCCCCATATGTTTAATATTAACAGAACAGTAGAAATATGTGATGGCCAAAAAGATTCTCTTTTGAAAATTAGACGTGTGTTCCAGTGGGACCTATTTCCTTACATAAAGGTTATAAAACAAAACAAATTCAAATTGCTGAATGCATAAATTAGCTATTATTTTTGAATAAAATAATTTCTTTATTCAAATAAATTTACGGTGTCTTTGTTTTTGCTTTTTTTTTTATTTTTCCAATTGAATTTTTTTAATTCTAAAGGTTTAAAGCTACACAGACGGTATATACATTTTTATGTCCATGAGAGAAGAAAAAAAAAACACTTCTATATAATGACTTTGTTTTTTTAAAGTCTATCTTTAGAATGAGCTTTTCTCCAGCTAGATGATGACCGTGTGTTTCCTATTAGTCTGGAATTCATGGCCCCAATCTGTCTTGACAAATGTTATCTACCAGATCCAAGGTTCTAGTAGGGATCAGTTTACTGAAAGGTTTGGTGTGTTTAGTGCAAACTGCACGTTTTTTTGCAAATACAACAAAGTGCATATTTAAATTAATTTATTAGTGCAATTTAACAACACTGCAACTATATATCAAAAGCACAAATGAATGCAAACATATTATGTCAATGCGTCAAAGTGAGCATTAATCAAATGTTACTGTGTAAATAGCAAAGGTACATACAGATAGTCTCAATGAAAACTGTTTGCAGCAACTTATATTTATGACTGTAAAACCAGTATGAACAGTATTTATTTTCTTTCTTCCAGCCGTATTACATAATCTTAATAACAGATGCTATTAATACATAACTCATAAATCTTTAGTACTCAATAATATAAGGTCCGTACAAGCTTCTATTGCTGGGATTTTGTTACTTCACTGAAGTTTAAAACATTTCTGGAAAATTTTAAAGCCTAAGCAATAGAAATGGCAGCTATAGCATTATTTACATATGTTGCTTTACTTCTTTATTGGTTAGTTAAGAAAAAAATAGAAGCAGCAGCTATACTGATTCTATCTAGGAGGCACACAATAATAATTTCTGGATTGGAGTTTTGTTTGGTTTATCAGTTTTATGAGGATGATGTTAATCTTTCAGTTTTGTCTTCAGAAAGTTGTTTCATATCTCAACTAAGCAGAGCTAACTGCCCGGTTTAGCTTCTTTGTGAACATCTTCAGAAAAATGAATGCATTTGCATGCTTAACACAATGCAAGCCAAATATTTCATGCATTCAAAAGGACTAAAGGGATGATGTGTTTTAAGCCTGTTTCTCCTAATAGAATACGTACAATCTGTTCTATCTGACGCATTTGCTGAATTGATATTCAATGTAATCTTTTTCAGCATATCACAAACTTTTACATCAACATTTATTGATCTATTGGCCTCTCCTTCCTTAATAATAGGGTTACAGTGCAATACCAACATAGCCATTAGGGGAGCTTTAAGTTGTGTCAGTAGCCTGGAGCAAAGGGTGGAGGTGATCTGTATTCCTGGGGTAAATTTGGATTGTTTAGTCCCTCATCTCTGTGATAGTTTGGAGGGCCACTACATGTGAAATCCCCTGTGACTTCCTGGTATTCATTCTCCTCCACTTCGCTGCTGTCGCCTGGTACTTTAGTTATCTCTTCATACACGTTTTCCTGTGGGTTGCTCATCTTTTTCTGGAAGATCTTCTTGAGGTTTTTTAGGTTTGTGACCACTAATGGCCTCAGCTCCTGGAACTTTACTGGATTCACATTGGCGGTGAGTTTTCTCTCTGACGCTGAGGGCGTAGAGGGGATCTCGGACCCCATGGTCGTTCTGGTGCAGGCCGGGTTCTGAACCTGGGTGACATGATTCCTCAAAGGGACTTCAGGAGGCTGTTTCAACGGAGAGCTTTCAGCTGTAAATCTATCCCTTATCTTTGGCACAGGCTGTGGAGTACAAGCATAAAACATTATATTTCAGGATCTCATGTCTCTGAAACAATAATGGCATGTGTTAGAAAAAAGTATTATCTAGTAGCAAAAAATTATGACTACACAATAGCAGATTTAAGCAGATATAACCATCAATCCACCTCAATTCAAATTGAAATTAAGCATTGCATTTTCCTTACAAAAACAGTTTGAGTTACCTTTAATATCTCTATCAAATAAAAATAACATCTAATAAAAGCCAATGACAAATATGGCATAAGAATATAAAAGGAGGCAAAAGCAACCTTTTCAAATACACAGAACAACAGAAGGACCCCTTTTATTTATGAAATGACGTTAACAATATGTATTTACCAGTTATTACAGAATATTAGTATCAGTTCTCACAATCTGATGGTTTTTTTTTTTTAACTTCAATCAATAAATACTCCAAATTAATAAGTCACTATCCTTTACACTGCATTACTTGTTGATCTTACAAAGGTATTTTAACAGGATACCTCAGGGCAGACTTTCCTAAGGTTTCAGGAGTGCCTGTTAAAAAAATTCTGTTTAATTAGAGCTGTTATAGAGATTTGTTTTAAGCCATGTTTTTGCATTCAAATATTATTATGTTACACAAGAGGCTCAGGTTTTAGGTGGCGTTTTTTGATACCTTTGTTTGTTTCACAGCAGAAAAATGTAACAGTGGATAAAATGTGCAATTTGGCTGTTTTAATTTTTGAAAGGAACACAGACAAGTTGGAAAGCACCAATATTTAAACATACTAGCTCCTGCCTATATCTCCAGATGTCAATAAACAGGAGATGGGGAAAGCTGCCTGCCTCTTCATCAGAGGTGACAGAAACACATTGGCATATGTGCAAACTCTATGCAATTCAAAATGCTTTATTGATCCCAAAGGTAAACAAATGTTGTGTTAATCCATGGCAGTTTTTCAGTGAGCTGTTATAGGTGTTGATAACTGTAGGCAGGAAGGATCTCCTGTGTCCCTTTGTCTAGCATCGAATCTGGAGAAGCCTCCTTATAAAAACACTTTTGTTGTACATCTGCTGAAGAGGAGGGTTGCTCACTGTTGTCCATAATTTTCTTCACTGTATGAAGAATTCTTCTTAGTGAAATAATCTCCAGGGGTTCTAGAGCAGTTCCTTGAACAGAGCAGTCTTTCTTAATTAGCTTGTTGAATTTTATAAGTCATTAGCTCTAATACTGTTACCCCAGAAGAGGATGGAATAAGAGATCACACTCTCCACAACAGATTTATAGACCATATGTAGCATCCTTCTGCAAACACTGAAGGACCTAAGGTTCATTGAGAAATGCAATCTCTTCTGTCTGTTTTGTAGATGGCATCACAGTTGTGTCTCCACTCTAGTTTGTTGTCTGGGTGAACACCAAGTTATTTATATTCCTCAACCACCTACACTTCTTCCCCCATGATGTGAACACGATGCAACATGTTCCTGTTTCGTCTGAAATCTAAAAACATCTCCATTGTTTTGTTGACATTAAGGATCAGGTGATTGTTTCCACACCATGCCACAAAGAGGTACAGGTGTGGACCAGCTCGCTATACTCAACTTTTTGTCCATCTTTGATGCACCCAATGATTGCAGAGTCATCTGAGTATTTCTGCAGATAGCAGACTTCCTGTCTGGTAGTGGAAGTCAGACGGGTTAAGAGTGAAAAGGAATGGAGAGAGTACCGTCCCCTGTGGTGCTCCAGTGCTGATGAGTACATGATAGACAGCTGACCATTCAGTCTAACAAACCGTGGTCTGCTTGTCAGGTAGTCTCTGATCCAGGTGATTGTTGGTGCCTCTAACTGAGTCTGCTGAAGTTTCTCACAAATTAAGCCAGGCTGAATTGTGTTTGCACTGGATAAATCAAAGGACGTCAACTCCAACTGTATGGCGATAGGCAAACTGCAGGAGATCCTGATAGCTGCTAATTTGTTTGCTGAGGCAAACCAACAGAAGTCTCTCTAGGACGTTCAAGATGTGGAATGTCAGGACAGCAGGTCTATAGTCACTGAGGACTGTTGGCGGAGTCACCTTTGGCACTGGAGTGAAGAAGTAGCTCCACCACATCACTGGAACTGTTTCTAGGGTCAGGCTAAGATTGAAGAGGTGCTGCAGAATCCCACAGAGCTGCTCTGCACATGCATTCAGGACTCTGGGGCTGAAACCACCAGGACCTGGTGACTTATTGTAATAAGTCACCAGGTCCTTAGTTGCAACTTCACTTGACCGCTAGACACAGACTCACACCAATTTAGAGTGACTGTTTAACTATTAGTGTGTAATTTTGGATGGTGGAAGGAGGTCAGAGTACCTGCATGTAAAATGAGAACATCCTAAGTTCAGAAAGAAAGGCCAAACCGGCGATTCAAACCCAGATTAGGCAGCAATGCTAGCACCAGCCCACTGTCCAAATATGTTTCAATTTCTCACCCAGTGGTGTCTCCATTTCACAGTAGAGTAAAAATTGAAGGAAAAAAAAAAGGGTTTTAAAAATCATGGGTTAGCTGTGAACCAACTTGTCTTTTACAACTTTTGGAGGTATATTGTTTTGTGAAATGTTACTTCCAAATATTTTTTAAGACCAGTTTAAAATCTCTTGATTCTCTGATGTATAGAAAACATTAAAGAAAAAAACTTTTGTCTCTTCTCCAAAATGTTAGCACTGCTCTTGAAGCTGTTCATGTCTAGAGAATGTATGAAGCAAGGTTTTGTTTCCAGTAAAAGCACTTCAAAAAGTTAGGAATCATTTATGCCTCCTCTAAGTTAACATTTAGCCACAACTAAAAAGCAATGTTACTGTCACTTTACCGAAGCTGGAGAAGGAACGGTGACGTGTTTGAGATCTTCCCCCAAACAAGGGTAGAGCCTCTTTGGTTGGCTACTTTGGACAATAACAGAGTTCCTTAGGTTGTCGGGTCGATGTGGAAGGGCAGGTGGCATCTCTGGTTTTGGGTAACTTATAGTGGGTTGTTGGAGGTTGTTAGGTATCACACTGGTGGTATAGCTTCGGGCTCTTGGGGAAAACAACAGTTCTGCATAGTCTGCACGGCTGGCTGGGGACTAGAATGAGAAGAGGCATAGCAGGTGTTCATTCAGTTTTGGACTTAATTCAAACTACACACCATTGCTAATATTTTTATTTAATAATTTGCAGTATTATGCAAATCTTATAAATTTCAGCATCTGAGTCTGTATCAAGAAGAACAGGTAGTTCATGTCCTCACCTGTCCACAAGCAACTGTGAGCACCTGATTGAAAGGCATGATGGGAGTCCTACGGTGATACTCCACCAGGTCCTGCAGACTCCTGTGCTTCCTGTTCTCCCCTACTATGATGTATTGGCCGTCTTCCAGTACATCAATCATGAAATGTCTGCAACGTTCATCCGTACTGAGGTGGACCAATAAAAAATTGGAGGACTTTGACACACTGGTGTAAATGGTACAGGAAAGCTGTTTGATATTGCAGACACATACCAGAATGAGAGGGTGTAGCCAATTCGGCTCTCGCTGACTCTGATGAGGAAGTAGCCAGGCGGCTTGAACATTAGCAGTTCCTCTGCTATCCTATACAAATCAGCAGAGACAAAGGCCTCTTTCACACAAAAAAAATCTAAACTGGAGTTGTATTTTGAACATCAGCACCATGACATTTTCAATATGAACCTATCAATAGTCACAGAGCAGAAGACTTTAGCAAAATCAAAGCCACATATTCTCACATTGCATAATTATATGAAGAGAACTAACAGTGTTTGATTTGATGCAATTGTTTTAGGATCACAGTCATCCAGGAGTTTTGACAATAATCTAAAATATAACACCCTTGACTCTGCCTATATTTAACCTATTTTCTGTTATGTAAATTGGGTGCGGACACATCTGTTAAGTGGGAAATAATACTAATATGTAGCACAAATGAAGGTAAGGTTAGAGTAAATATTAGATTAAAGCCATGGTGAATGATAGTATTGTTGATATAATTTATTAGGTCAGCCAACAGTTGCCTTTTAGTCATTTTGCAAACAATCATGAACAATCACTTGTATGCTATATGCACTATTGGTCTGCAAAGGGAACAGAACAATGAAAGGAACTAACTTAGAAAGAACAAGCATGACCAGGACAGAGAAGTGGAACATTCTGTGTGCAGTTCTGCATCTGTCTGATTATGATGATGTCTGCTATATTTTAAGCGGATCCTCCAGTTTGGGAGTTTAGCTTTAAGACGACCAGATGACAAGTACTTGTGTAATTCTGCAGCTGAAGAAACTTCGCATCAGCATTAAACTTCAAAAGAGTGCCACACAAAAAGGCAAGACATTTTTTTCACATTTTGTGACATCCCATCTACCATCGTGAGTGTGTTTAGTCGGACTGCACTGAATGTGATAGACTAATGCATTGCATAGCGGTGCATAACTGTAAAGTGTGAGTAAAAAGATCGATTTGTACATTTATTGCAATTGGAAAAACTAAATCAACAACGATCCATGATCCTGCCAAAGACAGCAACCCCCTACCATAATGTGGCCGCCACCATGTTTCACAGTGAGGAGTGTTTTTAAACCCGCAGTATGAAGCTGTAGTCTTAAAGTGACCAAATGTAAAAAAGCTGTGGTGAATATATTTGTACTGCATTGCTTCTTAGTTGTTTCCTCCTCTGTAAATGGTGAGGAGTCAACACTTGATTTTTGCATTGTTTGCTTTATCACTGTTTCATTACATTTAGTTCTTATTGGAATATCTTAATATATGATACATTTTCGATAATTATTAAAAATCATAATTGTGCAAGGTTTGTAAACAGGTGGCTATCTAGTATACATTGCTCTGTTATACGCCTCAGCTGGCAGATGGTAATGGATTCAAAAGAAAACATACTTCCTTGTGATGATCCCATGAAACCAATCTGGGACCGAGCCGTTCCTGAACACAGACTGGATCTGGGACTCTGTGAACCAGACAAAAGGATCCTGTCGGCCATGTGTCAGCTGACTCTGCTCCATCATCCTGACAAAATAAAAATAACATTCAATTCTATCATTGTGGGCTTGCAAATGAATTGCACTGCTCACTGACTCAATTTAAATCTTTTGTTGTGTACTATAAATGTAATTTCACAAAAAAAGAAGAATTTCACATCTATATTCATGCAAACCTCCTTAAACGAGCTGCTTTTATATAAGAGAACAGTTTTACAGGCAAAAGATTTAAGAGGAGAGTCGTGATTAACTGCTTTTCCTGCTACACCTCATATCACTTTGATATCTGATGAATCATCTTAAAATTTAACTGGATTTTTAGAATGAATATCATATTATAGACATTCAGCTCTTTCGCTAGTTTAAAGCAAATATGACTTACCTTCTGCCAGCTTTACAGTGAAATGAAACTGCAGAGTGCAACTACCTGATAACACCTGCACAGGGGAGGGGCAAAGTTCTCCAGTGGCAGCAGCAGCTTCAGAGTTAAACATGTGGAAAATAGATTACGGTGTTTTGCATTTTGGTTATTTTTCATGCTATGAGCACAACTAGATGCATACGTAGTGGATAATCTGGCAGTGTATGCAAATTATGAACCAAGTTTATTTTTTTGTTAAAAAAAAATAAAGTAACAAAAAAAATAAATAAAAAACAAAAAAATTAAGAAGTTTTGAGTCACAGTCAATTCCCTTGAGTCAATGATTTGTAGAACTATGGTTTCTTGCACTGAGACGTGATCCAGTCTAAGTTTTTTGTGGCTTCTAACAGGTTTTCCTCGAGGAGTCTCACAAAGAACTTTCTCTGTACCTGCTAAAGCAAAGCATCCCCATAGATCAGGGGTGAGGAATTCCTGTTCATGCAACATTTAGATCCATCCTTGATCCAACACACCTGAATCAAATGGTGGAGTTAACTCCTCTGTATGTCAGTTCCTCCTGAGTCCTCTCAATTATCTAATTACTTGATTCAGGTCGATCGAAGGCACATCTAAAAGTTGCAGGATACTGGCTCTCAGGAACTGGAATTGCCCACCCCTGCCATTGAAGGATCATTCCTTTCACTTTGTTTTATAGCTTATGAAACCAATGCTCAGTGTTCATTTTTGCCTCTCATAGCATTTCGGCACGTTAGCTGCCAGTTCAGTCTTGGTCTCATCTGATTTTTACACATGCTTACTGAGCCTGGTTCTGCTGAGGGTTTCTTCCTATTAAAAGGGAGTATTTTTTCATCTCCCGTGTTGCTACAAGCATGCTTGGTGTGAGGGATTGCCTACGAGTCAATGAGTCGATTCAATCAGCTGGTTTTCCTTAGATAGACAACTTTTAAATAATCCGACTTTATGATCTGGTTGAATTGACTCAGTAAAGTGCCTTGAGATGACATGTGTTGTGAATTGGTGCTATATAAATAAACTGAATTGAATTATGGCTACATATGCGGCTGCCTTTTACCCTTAAAGGCCAGATATGTTGAACAAATGAGTGATCCCTTTGCTGATTAATGCTCTTCTTGTTTGGCCCATCAGTTAAGGTGGCTTTCATGTCTCTGTGGTTGAGACGTACTTTTTAATTTATATGGATTTTGTTGCATAACTTCACACCAAACCACTCTAAAAAAAACAGCAAACTCTGAGGGCAGATTGCTGCAGTGTCTTTTATTTAGGGGCATCAGAGTAACCATGGATGATGACCAATGCTTGTCATACTTTTTAGGGTTTTTTATATTTAGTCATTATCAACACATTTACTAATTGTGATGGCTAAATACGTAACATCTCAATAAAAATTTCTTACATTTGTGATTGCAACATGAGAAAATTTAAAAATATGGCAATATGTCTATCAAAATGTCTGGTTCTTGTTCAAACAGATCACCTCTATGTGTTGTTATCTTACTGTTGCACCCGTCTCCAAGTGTTTAGGATTATGAGTAAAAAACAAACTGAATCTTTTGACCTATGCTCCAGCTGTTCTTACATAACTAACATCTATTTAAGGCTATAAAGGAGATTATGTGAATGTTTTTAATGTATTATTCCATCAACCATCGAGTGAATAGTTAGACTTTTAGGAGAGAGGACACAAACAGTGTTGTGAAAATTTTAGAGAAGCTTTTGGTTGGAACTTAAAGATGAACAACTCTGATAAACAACACTCTGCACGTACAAAACTCCCTGTTTAGGTGATTCAGTTTGAAAGTTATTGGATTTCATACTATTAATCAATTCTCCATCCCCAGAAGTATTAACAGAAAATACTTTTTTGGAGACAATAAAAACCCAGGGATCGCATAAATTTCATTGACATTTTAATAACTCGATGATCAACAGAGACATTTTAGAGCGGCTTTTTCCTCCCACATGATGAATGACTCAAATATTGCCACAATAAAGGTCAGAGTACGCTGGTTTCCCTCTGCGGCTGTTGGTAAAACAGAAGTGTTAAACTCCAAGGAAGTATTTGACAGCGTTTCTTCTCCATTTATGCTCTTTACAAGGAGAAATGCACATGATTCCAGGAAAAGGAAACAACAAACCTAGAGGAAAAACATTTCTAGAGCAACTTTTCGGCATTATTTGAGAGAAACAGCAATTACAATAAGTCAGACAGACCAGGTCATTTTATCATAACCCCATAGTGTTTGCCTTGCATTATCTCTAGACTTAAACAGAGCAAGTATGGATTCACATAGGTAGTTCATAATGTTTAACAAGATACTGTAACTACAAGCTGCAATTTATATTATACACATATTTGCATTTAACCTACTATCTAACCAAAAAGGAAGTGCTATTTTAGTTAGAGGTGAGAATAAAGGGCCATTTAATGTCTGAGCATGTGTGCATTCAGATGGCTTGGTACCACCTGCTAGTGTATTCTGATGATCATTTGCATAGCACAGAAATGAAAGTGTGGCACTCAGCAGTAAAGCAGAACAACTTGCAAACTGAAAGTCATGTGTTGCAAAACATTACTTCTTATCAAGCACACACAGTGATCCTTTGATCTATTAACACAATTTGTCCCAAGAATGAACAAAAGTTTAGCTGTAGAGTTTGAATTAACTAAGGAGTGTTACAAACATTAACAATTAAGGAACAGGACTTTGGTTAAAACGTTAAGACATTAAGCTACGCAATAACGGTATCCTAACAGTATGATTAACTTTATTAAATCCAAGATGAATGTAGGCAGTAACAACAGTATTATTAATGTTTGTTCTGCTGTATGCAGAAAGTTTGCAGTCCACAGCTCCTATGAGCCACGAGGGGCCTGTAGCAGTCCATGTCAAACAGACAGAAGGCTTCATCCCCGGGGCAGCCATAGACCCCGACAGAGGCAGATGATTAGCGGGGAACAGAATAAGCAGCCTCCAGACTCACCAGAGCTTGGAGCAGCACCACCTGCCCACTGCCAGTCCGGCAACCCCCCTGGGCCATCAGATGGGAACCCCCCCCATCTAAGATATTGCACCACTAGGACAACCCACTCCAGAGCCCCCAGATTTTTATTAGCCATATTTACCATTTGAAAAACAAACATTTAAACATTTAATTTCAGAATAATCTATAGAATAATCTATCTATCCATCCATTTTCTGACTTGCTTGCTCCAACGCAGGGTAACCCAGAGACAAACATGACAAACAACCATTCACACACACTCACACCTAAGGTCAATTTAGAGAAGCCAATTAACCTAACAGTTATGTTTTTGGACCGCATGCTACCCACTGCATCACTGAGCAGCACAGAATAATCTATAGCTTATTAATTTCAGAATAATCTATAATTAATTTAGTATATTAAAAAAAAAATCATCAAGTGTTTTATATATTAGAAAAAGCATATAGTCTTTTATTGTTCATCAGGGCGACCTCATTTAGCTTCTTCTTTCTGTGGCAAAAGGTATGAAATCAAAGTGAGAACAAATGTGAGACATTACTTAAATTATAGATATAGCTGATACTCTTAAAAGCTGCATTTTTGTAATATATAATTATATATAATAAGCTTTTAAAATTTGTAATAATAGTGAAAAAAACTAGAAATTCTTTCATTTAAGTATAAACAAAACACAGACATTGTCCTCTCTCCATTCTATACTTGCTTAATCCTTACAGGGTTATGAGGTAGGATCTGGCTGGAACTAGGTTAACCTTGGATAGTTCTCCATGCCATCATCACGCTAAAGGTCAACAACGTAAACACTTCATCTGACCAAAAGGCAATTTAGACTCATCTGTTAACCTTAACATGCTGTATTTAACTATTTGGAGGAACCAAAGCTTGCACATGTGGAACAGTATGCTCTAAGTATGATCCTAAATGAAAAGTTACCAATGACATTCTGTACCTTCCAAAAGTATATCTACCTTGAATCTTTCTATAGTTTCGTAACAACTAGAAACTTTTCATAAAACTGTGTGTAATTAACTGTAGCAATGTGGTGGAAGGAATATGTTATGGGTTTCTATTAGTTTGACTAACATTTTAGGATCTGAAAAGTGTGTCATATATTTTGTTCAGCCCTTTTTAGTCTGGGAGTCCTTAAAAACAGAACCTAATGTAATCTAAGCTCAGTTTAGAAGCAGCTGATCTTTGAATACCACTGAAATATTTTAAGATCATTACTGTTACTGTCACAGAGGGTAAGACTGAAATTGTGTTACAAGCTTCGAAACAAAGATTATCATTAAACCGTTATCCTAAACTAACCAATGTATAGTTGTCCATCATATCTGTCAGCTGTGTAAACAACCTAGAGAGGCAGCCCAAAATAACTCAAGGGAAGCTGTATTAATTTATTAAAAGGAGTGGAATTGGTAGGCCACTTCACAAATATAGCTTTTATGGCAGAGTAGCAGAAAGACATTACTGAAAAAGAAACAATAGGAAGTCCCTAAGGGAGAATCAAATGGAAGCTGATACGTTCAGATCACACCAAAATTTAACTTTTTTATTTATTTATTTTTTTTTTTTTTATGTTAAATGTGGTGGGTGATGAAAAATGTAATTGTACATCATTTTAAGCAAACGTTTCCCACTTTAAAAAGGGGGTATATAGACAGAGCTGTACACCAGGGGGGGAAATGATGGAAGCTTCAAAAGAGACTGAGGTTTAATTTCTAGCTTTACAACAACCTCACAAATACAGCTGCTGTTACAAATGAATGGTTTAGATCAACACATTCTTCATTGTTAGATATGACCTGCAAAAAAAAGTATTTTCTATGGGACATTTTAAACAACTAAAATTACAATTATCATAAACTGTGACAAAAAAAACAACAACGGACCCTTATACTCACTATTCTTCTGGTTTTGTTAATTGCTTAAAATCTCAATAGAAACAAATAGGCTTGTGGTTGTCAGGCAGGTATACAATGAGCTCCAAGAACCAAATCAAGCTAAATAGTTAATAACTGTAATCAATTGCTATTTATTGCAATAAAACAAGCATACTCAATCAATCTCATGTTACTTGATCTCTTCACCGCAAATGACTTAAGCTTATTAAAGGTATGATTTAGAAAACCTGATAACCTAAAACGAAGAATCGCATCAGGTTTATTTATTTTGATGTATTGCATATCATCTAATATGCAATTTAAGTGTAGTTGAGTAAAGAAAAAAATTACAGAAAACTATTGAAATCTGAGCGAGGCACTGCAGACAAAAAGAATAACAGCAACAACTATATAAATGATGAGATATAAACACAGTCCAGATTTATGACAGAAAACCACAAAAAATTTCAAATGATCTTTTTAATAAATCAAAAGGTAGATATATCTACAAAAAGTGTAGACCAACAGGATTTATGAAACTACAATACAATCATTGAAGATCTTATTTACAATTGCTGAAGTTTTTATTTTATGTTTTCCACATGGAGTCCATCTATAATCTCTGAGAAAATCCCAAACCTACTTTAGGAATGTTTAAGATATGTGAACACTGTCAGATTCATGAGGAATTCATTTACTCATCAAATGGTGCCTTGTTCTTCAGTGAAACCAAACCACGAACAGGAACTATAGGCTGACCCCAAACTACAAAATGGAGCAACTGGCTTGATTCTCTTTTACAGCACCGTCAGTAATTAAGACTCAATGGAACGACGTTTGATATGATCTCAGATTTCTAATGATTTCCTATTTTCAATCCTTAAAACCCATAACATTAAGCAGGTTCCTAATTTCAATTTATCCCCGCCAAGCATCTAAAAAGAGAGGCTGTTTGCAGGCGTTTAGGGATGCTTAAATTAAACCATAAACCCTTTTCATGTTGAGTTCGATGGACTCCCTGGCCTCCAACAGTGAGGCGCCCCACCTCCTGTGTTTTCAGGTGGGCCAACACCGTTATGTAAATCTCTTGTGCATGAATATTTTTTACTTTGTTTTAGTTAAGACTTGCAACGAACAGTCAATAAATGTTAAGAACATTTTTTTTTTGTATAAACAGGAAGAACAAAAGAAAAAGTGCATACTCAATAAGAACATAAAAAGGGCACTTTGTCATTTTGGTGCTATGTCTTGTTTCACTCCATAAATACTGCTACAGCACAGCCCCAATCCAAGGCCCAGGAAACTGTTGAGTACGTGTTCCCCCATTGGAACAGACATATGGATATAGTAGAGAAAACTAAGTGTAAAAGAATGATTTCATCATTGCTGCGATTCCTCCAGATGTTTGTGTTTGAGCGCGGCCATCGATCCTAAGTTAAATGGAGGAGCGACATACATCACATTGCACATCAAAGTGTCTGCCAAAAGCGTGGAATGTCTCAGCCAAACGAATCAAGAGCAAACAAGATGGATAGGAAATGTAAAACCCACAGTAGATAAAATAAAAGGAAAAGATACTTTCTCATAATTAGTGATACACATATATATATTTACATGCTGCATTTTACAAGTCCTGGATGTAAAAACAAGAAAATATCTAGTATCGAGGCATCAGTGCAAACATGTAGCAGAATCTGGGGTCCCGTTTGCTTTTAGGAATGAAATAAATATACTTTTAATGATATAAGCCAAGAGATGTGGGCGGAAAAGGTTTGATCGTCTTCAGTGTCTCACCAGGAGACAGCCTTTAAAAGTGAGTAAAATCTCTCATTCAAGTCAAACTGTCAGTGTGTAACAGAGGCCGCAGCAGCTAAATCCACAGGTGTTGTAAAGGAAGACTAGAAGATAAATCAATGGAGGGTTGTGTTTTTTTCCCCTATGTAATTATTGGCTAAATCATGAAGGAAGACAAGGGAGGAGAAATAAACAGTCATCAGAGTGTGCTCTGTCCAGTTCTGTCCAGTGGGGGATGCAGTTAAGGCGATGGTGGATGCCAACGCTTCCATCTTCTCACAGAAGCGTGCAGCGGAAGAAGCTGCTCTTCTTGGGTTGCTCTGAAAACTTGACTCCCTGATTGCTGCTCTGAGGGTTGTTGCCCTCCTGGAAATACACAGACGAGAGTCCGTACTCATTAGAAAACGACTAAAACGACAACACTGACTGCTAAACTTTACGTCGCTTGTTTCCTTACCAGTTTCTTGTCCATCTTTGCTTTGATATCTCTGGCAAGAGTTAGGAAAGCCTACAGATAAAAATATGCAAATACGTTAGTTCTGTCTTAGCCGATGCTTCAGGAAAGTTGATAGTTTGGGTAGTTTTTTTTTGATAAGGAACATTAGGGGAAGCAAAGTTTAGAAAATAACATGAAACTAGGTGTGTCCCGCATGCACCGTGTTTAAACAACGTGGTTATTTAGCAGAGACAATGCCACGCTATAGCATTAGTAACAATGATACGCCCCCTTCAGTAAATCATTTTTAAACAAATGGAGGAACTAACTTATTTTAATAAATTTATTATTTATTTATTATTAAGATAGCAAAACTCTGATTGACACACACTGGACAGTGTCAGACACAAGCTGTCCTGTGAGGCATGGGTCAGCTATCAGGATCAAGGTTAAAGATGGTAAAAAAAAAATAAAAAATTCTGTATAATTTATGTGCTTTAATGGTCTTCAAATGATATCACACAGAGTTTTTTTTTTTGTTTTTTTTTTACAGCTGTATAGAGCCAAGAGTAATGTAGGGCCGTCCCTCTCCCACTTGTTGCTGCACCTAAAATAGGGTAAAAACACACTTCCTGACTGATAACTAGGGCTGGATATTTTCGCCAAAGTCCTGAATGGATTTGATTTTGATTAATTCAGTTCTAGATCGATTAATTTCGATTCGATCTGTTTTTACAATAATGAAAGTGGTTCAACTGTGTTTTAAAACACATGTATTTTATTTTTTTCCTGTCATTATAAACAAAGTGCCATCTTCTAAGTCGGACAGTTTAAACTTGAGATGTGAGCAAAACTGTCTCAAAAGTGCAAACTTGTTTGTGAAAAGTGAAAAAGCCTCACTCGAGAAAACAGACGTGACACAGCAGGACACAGCAGACATGCATGAGCTGCATTATCTCCACTGCTCAAACCATATTTGCAGCGTTGTCTGTAACAACTACAGGGTGTTTGCTGGTCCACGTGTCACTGTCTTTTCAACCTATTAGCTATATTTGCAGCTGTCTGGATGTATTTTGAGTGCATCTTTCCTGCTCATTTGAATACGAACGTCATGCCACACTATAACACTAATCGATTTTTTTACCCAGCCCTACTGATAACACTAAATAAAATGGCTGTTTCCAGATATTTTTAGCAACCAAAATACAAACGATGAAACTGTGGGTAAAACCAAGGTCACGGTATTTAAAATCTACAGGTGGTCCTGTGCGGTTACATATTAGGAAAAGGTACAATATTTTTATGGCGGAAACAATTAATCGGATTAATAGATTATTGAAATAATAGTCAATTAATTTAAAAACCAATTACTTGTTAACTGGAATATAAAGACACTAAAAATTGCATTTAGCTGATGAAGCAACCCACTTAGAGCAGTAATTATACCAAAATTGTAAAACAAAATATGTAAAAATTTTGCATTTAAAGAAAAAAAAAAACTTTCATCTGTCAATATGCTCTACCAAGAACTCTTTAAGTGTAAAAGTTTGTTTCATCTGATTTAATTTAGTAAAAAAATCTTCTTTAAGGAATCTTTGGCTCTCCGATTATTTATCGATTAATCGAAAAAATATTTGACAGATTCATCAATTTTTAAAATAATGGTTAGTTGAAGCCCTAAATATTTTACAAAAAAAGTACTCCAAGTCTACAACTAAACCAAATATGTAATAACATGCTAAATAATCCAAGTAGCTGCTAGGGAAGGGTTTCCTGTTTTACCAAAATCAGTCATTAGATCTTTTGCTTTAGTGTCCAATCCGTGACACCATGGCATTTACACACATGCTTCTCATAACAAAACAACCTTGTCATTTCTCTAGAATACCATGTTTTCACACTTTTCTGAAACTGAAAGTCTACAACTTCTAATAAAAACATTCCAGGACAAAAAGAGTCTCA
The DNA here is from genome assembly GCF_000732505.1 of Cyprinodon variegatus. Lineage (NCBI taxonomy): Eukaryota > Metazoa > Chordata > Actinopteri > Cyprinodontiformes > Cyprinodontidae > Cyprinodon > Cyprinodon variegatus. The sequence goes on from NW_015151137.1 coordinate 79,937, forward strand.
AAACTAATTTAGTGAAGAACACTATTTTTTTATTTTTTATTTCTTGTTTTCTGCCATAAGAAACAAAAGAAAAAATATCAAATCAAACCATAACCTAGAAAGGCTTAGCCAAATGACTATTATTCTAAGAGTAACTTAGAAGAAGTTCTATGCTTGGATTATAGAAGCAGGTATTATTGGTAACGTTTAAAGTTTTGAGGGGTTTTTTCAGACTTAAAAAGCTCTCTTTACATCACCAGCTTTTAATAATTAAGCAGCAACTGAAAACTGTCTTACTATGCAAACTAGCTTAACATTAAAATCTCTATATGAATATGATCTCTACTGAAAACCCTGCAAACAGCTGAAACTATTTTAGCTGTCAAATCATTTAGGTGTGTCTAAATATAAGACTTTCTCATCATCTGAAAGCCCATTATTATTATTATTATCAGGAATCTACGAAAACATAAATCCTCCAAAATTACATTCTGCAGATTATTTGGACATGTAAAGAAGTTTAAATTTTAAGTAATCCTGAAACTAAATGACACCAGATCATTGAAGCAATCAGGCATTGCTGGATGTCAGGAAACTGCTGCACTAACACGAGGGCAATTTGGCTGATTTTATATAATAAAACAAAAAAAAGTATGAACTCACATTCTCCACATTAATGTTCGCCTTTGCACTTGTTTCCATGAACTTGATGCCGTACTCCAGTGCCAACTGAACAGGATAGAGAAGAAGAATTAAAAAAAAAAAAGTCAGAAACTATGCAGAGGTGAAACACCATGGTGTTAAAGCTCTCCTTACTTTCTCTCCTCTTTCTTTGGACACCTGTCGCTTGTCGTTGACGTCACATTTATTCCCGAGGACCATCCTTTCTACATCTGCTGATGCATGCTGCAGAGAACACGCTGATGAGATTAACTGCATATTTCCGTATTTCGGGACGACACAGCGGTTATAATCTTTAGAAAATATGAGCTCTCAAAACTGAAATGCTTACCTCTTCTATATTCCTTATCCAGTTCTTGATGTTGTCAAAGGATTTCTCATTGGTAATATCATACACTAACATGATTCCCTGCAGAATTTAGAGACAAATTTTAGAACACAAGAAAGAGTCTCTGAAAATAAAACCGATTTTTTAAGCAATCTTAATACCAAGTCAAATTTATTCTATAGATTTTCCAATAGTAAATGAAAAGGAAACAAAACATCGGTATGTGGCCTAACCTGAACTAAAAGAGAGGCAAGTAAAACACACCAATGGCAGACTATTCAGTTTGCTAGGTGTGTAAAGCATTAACAAGAACATCAATACGAGGCGTGGTTGTGAAAGGTTTCGGATTAACCGCTCATAACTTAATGAATGCCACTGCACCTGTTCAGTTTCAATGCATCATCTGGAAACATGGCAATGCAGCTTACCATGGCTCCTCTGTAGTAGGCTGTTGTGATGGTCCTGAACCTCTCTTGCCCCGCTGTGTCCCTAAAGACCAAAAAAAGAAAAAAATTTCAGCCAAGTTTCCTTCATACTGCAGCTTAATTAGATTCCATTCGATAAGACGCTTCTCCCAGCTTGTTTGCATGCTTTGCAAAGGTGCTGCTATAAGTAGCCAGCAAAAAAAAAAACTAAGCTCAGAGTGATACAAAAATCAACTTAAAAACTTTACATTTGTCCATCTCACCATATTTGTAGTTTGATCTTCTTTCCATCTAATTCTATTGTTCTGATTTTGAAGTCAATGCCTAGAAAAAAAAACAATAAAAAGAACATGTAAGACTTTTCACGAAGTAACAGAAAAACATGGTTTTCATTTATGAAACAGCCCAGAATTACTTTGTTTCTTAAGGATGAAATCGGTTCAGATCTTTAAGGATCATATAGCACATGGACAACCAGGGTCTTTAGACTGTATATGTTTGCTATCACTAATATTCTTCCAAAATCTGTTTTTCTAAAAACTTAATGTAGGAATAGCACTTTAAAAAAAAACAAAAAAAAAAAAAAAAAGATGCGATATTAAATAAATAGGAATATTTAATGCATTTGGCACTTAGGAGCAGCAAAATATTTCACATTCGGACATTTTATCTTTATCTTACATATGTTTATTTGGTCAAGGAGGTGTAACAGGGATTTCCCCAACTTCTTTTATCTAGTGGATGATCTTATTGCAATGGTATATTGCAGTAGTGCCACTAACAAAAATAACTGTGAGGGGGCATCTAGATGAACCCAATTAGGCTAGCAATGCAGTTATTAAATGCTAGGGCAGTTCTCAGCTGTGTTCAGATGCGTTTTTATACAATTTTAGTAATGTATACTTCTCTAAAACAATGATCCAAAAGAAATATTTTCTTTAAGAGTGTCCCAAAAGAACTATTTAGATTTCTGTTACAGTTCTGATATTTGAGCTTTGAGTACTGACCAATACAGTTATTGACAATATCAACACAAATCGCACTTATATGTTTTTTTTAGATAGTTTGGGGCGTTAGCACAGCTACATTTCTCATGTAAGTTTGCGTAGTTTTAAAACAAACATTTATTTTTCATATTGCACCAGTACAGTTAATGAGCAACCTGTACTTGTGTGCTTGTTTGTTCTGTCTAAACTGTTTATTTTGGAATAAAGAGGTTAATATAAAAAAATATTTTTTGTCCGATTCATCGATTAATCGAAAAAATAATAGGCCGATTAATCGATTTTTAAAATAATCGTTAGTTGCAGTCCTACACCTGACCCATTTACTATTATCCAATAGGTTTAATGAACCTTAAACAGAGAAGGTGTGTTTTTATCACCTTGCTTTTATCAGTATGTAGGCCAATATAATCCCATATTGATTTTTTGGCTGATATCAGACCTGTTTCTGATATCAATATCGGCTGTGGACATCCCTAACTTTATTTACTGATAATCATTAGATACACCAGAACTAACACCTCCCACTTAATTTGGTCTATTCACGAATCAACAACCTCATCCATGTACTGTCTGTAGTTTAATAAAAAAATATATAAATTCTTAATCTCATGTAGAATTCAGATCTAGACATTATTAATAGAGTGTGTAATACACTGATTCCTTATATCGCTTTGAGTTATTGAAATAAAAAAGTAGGAACTGGGAAAGAATTGCTCAAAGAAAACTTGAAACAGAATTGGCCAGAAAAGGGCCTGATCAGTGAATCTTTACCTACAATGTTTAAATATCTCAAGGCATAAAAGAACATTAAATCATTTACTTTTAATAATCTATAAGTACTACCTTGTTAATGTTATTCTGTTGCATAACAGTGTCATAGTGTTTTTTATTTGCACAAACTGAGAGCCTTTCAGATGTATATTGGTTATTTAATCTCCAGGTGGACAGTATTTAAATTGTTAAAACACTTTACAGTACAGTAGTTTATTTGTTTATTTTTTAACTCTTCACTATTGTGTTATTTTTATACACTTTTCATATGTGTGACCATTTTTCTATAATAATTTTTGCTGCTGTAACATCAGAATTTCCCCATTTTCCCCATCGAAGCAGAGATAAAATGTAAACATGGTGAGCCAATGTAAACATAAGACTGAGATATGATTTACACTTTTTACAACATTCAGCTTTTTTTTTTCCTTTTATTCAACGAAAGGGGATTTTCTATTCTATTCTATTACATATGAAAATTTCCCTTTAAAATGTAATGAGGATTATTGTAATAGGAATCAATAAAGCTAATTAAAAATGTGCAACTAGATGGTAATTTAACACTAGTTATTATATGTATATATAGTCTTTGAATAAGTTTGCGTGGTGGACAGATAAATGAAGACCTTTCGCTATCGTTGTCAACAACAGATCGAAGTACAGGCCAGCTGGGCATAAGGGAAATGACACTGCCAACTAACTTGCTTAGCTTTTTAGCTTGTCAACTCTGTTGTCAACGTCTTTGTAGGCAATAAAATAATTACAGCAGCTCCAAAATATCGACATGGCATAAATACATCTTCTTATGAAGCACATTAGTCAAGTAAAATCTAAGTGAAGGTTTCATATAGACCCCCCTCTCAAACCGGTTGGGCATTTCCTGAGTCGCAGAATGCTAGCCTGAAAAGTTAGCACCAACTTAGCATGACGGGATGGGCTGCTCCGGTGTCGCTTTCTGCCCGTTGCGGCGTTATTAATACGATTACCACTCACCTATAGTTGAAATAAACGTTGAGTTGAAAGCATCTTCTGAAAATCTGAAAAGCACGCAGGTTTTCCCGACACCTGAATCGCCGATTAAAAGTAGTTTAAACAAGTAATCGTAAGTCTTCGCCATGTTATTAGCTAGCTTACTACTGCGGATATCCCGCCCGTTGTAGAGGCGAAGAGCTGGCTGCTGCACCGGGACTTCCTGTTGGTCAAATCAACTGTCACTCTGCGCTGTAGTCGTGGCTCCCGCCCGGGGTGGGTGTGCTCGTTTTGGAGGTTGTTGCCACCCGGATAAGACTTTAGTAAATGTGATGTTTAACTAAGGACTACACAAACTAGTTCTCATCTGAACGATGTATGTGATGTGAAAAAATGGCGTTGGCTGATGCTGACACGGAAATGAGACCATCCTACACGATCTGTGACAAAGAGGGGAGGCTAAAATTAGTTTCCTTTTACATAGAAAGGAAGCAACGACTTCACTATTGAAAAAAAAAAAAACATTCAAGACTTTATAAAGAAAAGCCTTAATAAATATTGACTATAATTAGATAAAATATGCAGTCTTTAAAATTAGAAAGAAAAGTTCAACAATTGCAAATTTTACCAAAGAGACTGTCAAATCTGTGGAGGACCAATTTTGCCATATTTAAAAATAAACACAGAAATAAATAAATGCTTAGTAAATAAATAAGCATACAATTAATACCCGCCAAAATACATTAAACAAATAAATGTAGGTAGAAATTAAATTAAACAGCTTTGCCTCATCTGTTCCTGTTTGGCTGTGACACCACCCTGGAGAGAAATATCAGCTGTGCTGCTGCCATCAACACCTTTGTTTAAAGATGTTGGAGATCAGCCTGTTTTTCCAGTGTAGTCCTGTTTCTCTTACTGTGACTAACTGATGTGCTTTATTCATCCTCTGACATGGGAGCTGGCTCTGAGCTTGTCTGCCTGGCTGTGTGTTTCCTGGACGGGGACGCTTTTTACAGTTGCTTTTTATATCTCTGCTTCTGTCTCCTTGAACCCCAGTCGGCCTCGGCTGAAGGCTGCTCACACTGAGCCTGGTTCTGCTAGAGGTGTCTTCCTATTAAAAGGGAGTTTTTCCTCTCCACTGTCGCTACAAGCATGCTTAGGGTGAGGGATTGCATCCAAGCCAATGAGCTGATGCAATCAACTCGTTTTCCTTAGATAGAAAACTTGGAATCAATTTGACTGTATGTTCTGGTAAAAGGCCTTGAGATGACCTGTTGTGAATTGACGCTATATAAATAAACTGAATTGAATGATGATTTTTTTAATTATGTAACCTGGGCAGGCCACGGTCTATCACCTTCTCCTGAAGATCATGACCAACTACAGCTGATAGATTCACTTTTCAAGCACAAACTGGATCCGTTTGAGAGGATGTAGTTCACTGACAAATTCCTGCATTAAAGGTCTAAGAAACACAAACAAAATGCAAAAACTATAGATTTGTATCTGCACATGGTAGAGAGATCCATCGGAATCATTTTAGGCCACTGCAAGATTTTAAGATCAATTTAATTAAAGGGACTTACACAAGACAGTGCAGGTCTGCTGCAAGTAATCTGGATACTTTTCCACTTTACAAAGGTCTAGATGAAGACCTAAACTATAGCTCTCCTATAAATTGATGTTCTGTGGGAGGATGTTAACAAATTGCTTAAAGAATCTACAGAAATGCAGATTTTACATCAACTTGGATTTCCCAGCAGGAAAAGTGATAATGTGAAAATATAAGATTGAAAAAGATTTAAATCTTATATTTCTGAAATTGCCATGCCAAAATCTGCAAATTTACTCAGTCAAAAGCAACGTTTTTTGATTTGACTCACAATACGACACCAATAAGGGTCTTTCAGGTTGATTTCTAAGTGGTAGTGGAGCATAGTCAAGGAGGTCATCATCTGATGAAACTCTCATAATCATTTCATCTATAGGAGGTGAAGTTTGGGAGCACTGATGGAGACCGGTCCATTTATGGAAAAACTGAAATTGTGCAGAGAGTGGAAACAGACTTTCATATTATTATCCAAGGACTGGGTAGAACTCGAAAGCAACACTACAGAATGCTTCACAATCCCATTATCGCGTATGACTCACATTCTCCTGATCCCATAAAGGTATGTGGACAAAAAAACACATCATATAAATATGGTAAAATATCATTTTATAAGTTAAAACTGTCAAATTAGAAACAGAATGGTTTACTAACTAGTTGTGTGTAGTGACCTATTTCATTCTGAAGGAAAAATGAACCCCAAACTTTATTGTAGATGTGCAAAGATTTCTCTAATTTAATAATGTTTTGTTCACTTTTTTTTTTTTTATTAACAATCCTAGGTATAATTCATAGATGTAAGATCCTCTAGCCCCTCCCCCTGAACAGAAGGATACGCCCCTTTTAATTTCTCTCCTCCAGCACATCAGAGTTGTAAACAGATCAGGTGAATCCAGGAGCAGACTAGTGCACCATATTCTACTCGTTTCTATCAGACAGAAAACCCCAGCTGATCAACAAAACCATGTCTGTAAGTAAAAAAAAAAATAAAATATATATATATATATGTATCAAGTTTGATCTTTGTTCTATTATTTTTGTTATGATTGTGTTTCTGTTCTTACAAACATACTGCTTTTCACTGCACATTTTGAAAACAGATATACATTAAGTTAGAACATGAATTTCTTTGCACTGTAAAATGCTATTTTTTAAAAAGAGCTGTAATAAGTTATCCATTTAATTTCCTATAATTGTTATAAATGATGTTGGAACTTGTCCGGGCATGTTTCTTCAACTGGTAATTCATTCATAGCACTGTAGGGGGCAGTAAAACTCCAGCAAAGGTTTGGGCTCAGGTTCCCTGGGACCTGACCTTAAAGTATTAAATCAAATGTAAAGATTGACCTTTGGCTGACCTTTGCAGCTGGCCAAAGATTTGATGCACCCTAGTCTTTTAGAGGAGAGGAGGAAACACAAGAAGAAGAGGCTGGTGCAGAGGCCTGACTCATACTTCATGGATGTCAAATGCCTTGGTAAGTGTTTCTCCAAAGCTGCATGAAGCAACACAAGTCCCATAAATTACTAATATTTCTGGTTTATTTCATTAGGCTGCTACAGGATCTCCACAATCTTCAGCCATGCCCAAACAGTGGTGACCTGCCCAGGCTGCTCGGTTATCCTCTGCATGCCACGAGGGGGGAAATGCAGACTGACAGCAGGTAGGAGCAGCATATGAAACCAGTGCTAATGTAATAGAAAAATAAAAGAAGCCGTATCAATTATATGCATACATGTCAGGGAGATGCCTACATTATTATGTTCTCTATTTAGGCTGTGCCTTCAGGAAGAAAAGTCCCTGAGCTGTGATTTGCCATGATATCCACTAGGAGGCAGCAAAATGGACCATAAAATGACTGGATCTTAGCCACACTCCCAATGTGGCTTGGAGGTGTCATGCCTGAACTATCTGCATCTTGAATTTGGGGATGTTTTTAATCCTACTGTGGGTTTTAATGAAAACACAAATGGAGGAACATGCTTGTACGCTAAATTCAAAGTAAAATGTAAGAGGATAATTGTCTATCCCCAGAATAGAATACCTCAAAATGCAGGAGTCGAATGAATCCGAAATTCTGTAAAACATTTTATTTTGAAGGTTGAACATGGAGGGGGTGGTAAATGAAATTAAAAGAAAAGTAAAATGACCTCGATCATAAATTTTACCCCACCCCCCCCTCCAAGGCCTTAACATGAGCCGAGACCGTCACAAAAAAAATATAATAAAACATTTAAAGATCCGTTTGTCTGTGTCATGTGTTCTTTGGTCTACGCATTTCCCCTGGAAAATAAAGAAGTGGTGTAAAAAGCAAATAAAAAATATCCAAAGCATTACAGCTTATCACATACCTAACATTCTCCTACTATATACAATAGTTCTCCATGGTTTACGAGATGCAACTTCGTTTGTTTTGGGTTGAGCTCACTCAAGTGTTGTGATACTGTAGGAAAGGTTCTGCAGCCTGACGACTCTACAGACTCATGAAACATGTACTGTAGAACATCCAAAACGCTGCTCTCAGGTTAGAGTTGCTCTGAAGTTGATTGTAAATCAGATTAAAGTGAAGGAGCAGCTTCTCCCTTAATAGTGTGTTTATTAGTGAAAACCTTTCCATCAGGCGAGCCATGATGCGGATTAAAACCAAGCAGATTTGGGAAGATCCAGATCAGGCATGGATGAGCATACGGTAATGTATATTTAGCTGCACCCACTTAAAAATCAAAAGAAAAAAAAAAGAAAACTTGCATGTCTGAGAAATTAAACCTGAAGGATTTCCCTAAAATACCCGTGGAATAATTTATATGCTTGTATGATGTTAACTTAAGCCAGGTTATGTTCATTACAGACCAAATCGTAGGCTTATTTAAGTGAACCCATCATCTCTTCTTTCTAAATAATTGGTCCAAAACTTTCCTAAAAGAATTTTCTGCAATCTCAGCTAGAAATAAAAAGAAACAAGAAACAAAAGGAGAAAAAAAAAAAACATCAAGGGACGAGCATTAAGTTAAGCCTGTGGGGAGTGAAGGTTTTACAGCTCGAAATGTGGAATGGAGTTGAACATTTTAATGGAATGTTAATGATGATCTCATCCTCCCCATCTTCCTCTCTAGGCATTTATAAGCTGTTCAGCTCCTGCAGGGTCTGGTCCAGGACTTGGTGCATGCCCAGATTCTCCTCTTTGGCAGACGATAGTTTCTCTGGAGAGAGAAAAAAGGTGACATGTTGAGCTCTCAAGAACAGCCAGTGATAGAGCTCAGTGTCTGCACAGAGGACCGTTTTCCAGAGCAGAGGTTTTGCATAGGTACTTGGGTTAAGCTGTGTCACATGCAAAACTCTAACCACAACACTGTGCCTGTCATGCACAAAAAGAATTCTTAATTGTTAGAATACAACAAGGATTTTTGAGGTTGAACTATTAAGGTGCTAAAGGCCTGCAAATTAGTTTTAATGGAAACTAAAATCAGACCAGACATTCCAAGGAAGCCTCACCTTGTTTACATGACTGTCCAGTTTGATTTAGACAACAGAAATTTACTATCTCATTAAAAAAAAAAAAAGATGTTTTAACATTGATGCAGTTGATGAGCAAATGGTGCATCATTGGGAAGGGAGGGGAACATTTTCTTCATTCTTCTCTGTAAAGTTGCCTTCATGGGCCATACAAACTAGGGGCGGGGCTGTAACAAAACAGTGCTTTCCTCTGTAGCTCTGGCATAGGTATGTGTAGCATTTCTTCTGCTGCTTGATGAACCATCAGCCTTAGTCTCAAATCTTTTACAGCCTCCAACAGGTTTTCCTGCAAGGATCATCATGTACAGCTGACCCAAACTCACAAGAACTCTGAACAGATTTCTAGTTCCTACTGTAGATATAGAAAAGCATCCCGGCGACATGAGGTTTCCGCCACAATTTTTCTCCCTGGCGATGTTGTAGTCAAGGCAACGTAGCATTGTAACAGTACCCTTCATCCAAACAAGTGTTTTTTTAATATGTACTGTAGACCAAAACGTTATTGAAAACTCTGGTTTCAACAGAGCTTCCACACATTTCTGCATCCCCCAAATGGCTGCCATTGGAACATCTTGTGGGTTTTATTCCCACAATGGTTTTCTGCTTACCACTCCTTCATAGCAGTCAGATTCATGGAATGCAAGAAATAATAGTTGACCTTTCATCAGATTATTCCACCAACACCGTTTTGTTTTCTTTTGTATCCATTTCCACCAGACCCATCTAATTAATGTTTCTCCTTCTGATCCCTCTTCTGGTTTAGATGGGCGAACAAGTTTTAATAGGTCTGATGTAATGCCATACCTTTACAATTTCAGATGTTAGTTTGAATGGTTCGCCTTAACATGATCAAATCTTGGAATATTGTTTTACAACCAACCCCATCCCTTTGACACCATTTGTTTCCAGAACAGTTGTCTTGATGGAGAGATTTCTAAATGCAGTTTATGGAGAATCACAAAAAAAAGTTCAAACCAATTTCATTTATGCTTCAACTTCACAATTATATGCTGGTTTTCTTGGCCCATTAAATTAAAAGATTCCATTGAATATTGTTTGAAGCTGTAATGTGACAAAAAAAGAAAGTTTCTGTTAAAGGCATAATTAAGGACAGAGACAAATGCAGCAAAGTAGGAAATAAAGAGACTTTAATGAAATAGTTTTGCAAAGCAAGATGAGCAAAAGGCACATATGATCTGTAGGGAGAAAATAAGCTACACAGGTTCTGAGAAGAGAATCAGCGCAAGCAGAGGACGCCTAAAGAGATGTCATGTCATTGAGAGCATGGTCCAGCTCCTCGCTAATGGCCTTGTACTTCAGCTTCTGAGCATACAGCTCGTCTGTAGATCAGAGGTCAACAGCCAAGTACAGGCGGGTGGCAAGGACAGCAGCAGCACAGACAAGCCAAAAGCAGCATGAGGAGCAGATGGAGGCAGGAAAGAGCAGAAGAATGATAGAAGAGACAAAGAGAAAAAAAACAGGTCAGGCTTTTAAAAAAAAGATGCAGAAATGCTTTCATTAAAAGAATGATACATGTCTAATTGGGCTAATAGCTGTATTTGTCGGGTGAGCTGTGAAGGTTTAAGCCTGCTCTGTGTCTCATAAAGCTGTTCCAATAACACTATAAAGTTAGCTCTCTGGGCTTCATCAGCTAAATAACGCTGACCTAAAAAACATGCAAGCACATTCTGTCCTCTTTGCAGCCTTGGAAAAGAGGATATTTTCATATTTCGTGGGTGGTTTGCATAGAATTAGTGTACATTGTTTTATTTTCTCCAGATTGTTTTCAGACCTTTGAAGATTTCCATCAGAACTTTACCTGCTTGCATTGAGTGTAAATTAACCTGAGAAGCAAAGAGCAGCACTTTAACCAGAGCGGCAATGCTTGCATACCTTCCAAGTCATCGATGGACTTTTCCAGTTTGGCCACTGATCTCTCAGCAAACTCTGCTCGGGTTTCAGCCTGGATGGAGATCAAACGCACAAAATAATCATTTTCACCACTTTAAATCCTGGGGGTTTGTAATAAGAATAATAACTTTCTCCTTTTATTACAGAGACACCTTCACAATTAAACTAATCACAAAAAAATAGAAAGATCACCTCAATGCCATAAAAAGTTTTATTTGGCTCTCACCTCCTTCAGTTTGTCGGTCAGGACTTTGATCTCCTCCTCATATTTGTCCTCTTTTTCAGAGTACTGTTAAGAAAAAAAAAAAGAATATAAATCATTGGTATTAATTCAAATTGGTTCTGACTTGCTTTTGCAAGCAAATTAACTGGAGTGTGAACATAAATGAACCAATGCAAGAACAAGGAGGAATTAAACAGGAAAAAAAAGGTAATTTCCTGGCAGGCAACTATATTGATTTGTTCTGGGAACACACTGAGCTGTGCCGCCATCCATGACAGGCTTGGCTGAGGAAAGTTAACAGCAGACCAAATGGTGCGATGCAAAGAGAAAGCAGGCATGTGATTAAACCGGCATGTCGTCATACTGCATGCCTCACCTTGGGAGGAAAGTTCAGACCCAAAAGGGCAGGATCCTTCAGCTGGCATTCACAGACACACCCTACTGTGTCTTACACAATCTGTACGTCCAATCATGTTTGGTCACATTTCAAATCAAAAGCAGTGTATTTTACTAGGGTTTTATGGTGTAGCTGACACAATGTGGAGCATATGTTTCAACTAAAAGAAAATAAGATAAAATGAAGCCACTTTTAAAAGAATGTATAGCCAGATGCCGTTTTTAAGTTTGTCTCTCTTACAAGCTCTGCAGGCTGCAATTTCTGCATTATCTCTACAAAATAGCCTGAAGCTCAGTCAAAGTACAAGGAGAGCGTCTAGTCATTAGTTTTTAAGTCTTGTTAAAGATTTTGCTCCCACAGCCAAGTATAACAGTTTGTCCAAAAAAAGCTTTCATGCCATCTTATAGCTTTCCTCAGTGGCAAAATTGTAATCAGTAATTTTACTTCTACTTCTTTCGCCCAAAAATGTTGTTTTTGCTGCTCTTAAATGAACATTAAATAAACTTTCTAAATCACAAAAACAATTCGTGCCATAGTCTTTGCATTTTCAGATGATTAAACTTTAGGTCTGTGGATTTTTCTTGATCCTTATGATGCCGTTTGTTCACTAAAGGTCAAACAAATTTGATTTTATTTATGGCTATTTAATTACAGATGGCAGAATTGTTTGTTTTCCCATAAAACGGCCAGAAAAATACAGTGATGTCAGTTGCTATAAAATGAAAATATGTGAAAAAGTTCAATACGTAAGCAATACTTTTACTGGTCACTGTATCGATGCATTTGTTAAACACACACTAATGTCTATATGGTGACTAATTGTTGACAATCATTAGCTTTGAGGGACTTATCTGATCAGTTTAGCAGGAAAACACTTGATTACACAGAAAGGAGGACTTTGTAATGCTTAGCTACTACAAAACAATAGTGATGTAGTGCAGTTTTCCTAAATTACTGCCTACTGAGCCACACAGAGGCCAAATAACAGGAGCAAGTGCAGAGAAGTATGATCTCAAAGCCAGACCATCTTCATTACAAGTTTTCCCATGTAATAAACAGACTGATGTGATAATAGATCAGACTATTAGTATAGACTCTTTACTGCTGCTTTCCATATTCTGCTATATTCTTTCTATACTATATGTCATTTACCAATATTAGTTTAAAATTAATAACTTGAACATGCATGTCTGATTTCCTCAGTGTTGGTTCTCACCTTCTCTGCCTGGGCTTCTAAGGACTTCAGGTTGTTCGTCACATTTTTCAACTCCTCTTCCAGGTCGCTGGCTTTACTGCACAATGAGAAAAAATTTTTTGCTATCATGCGAGAGCTTAAAACATGGAACATTCAGGCATTTTTTATATCTATATGATGTGAATGTGCATCTTTTCTTTACCATTCGGCTACTTCAGCTCTCTCCTCCGCCCTCTCCAGCTCCCCCTCCAAGATCACCAGCTTACGAGCCACCTAAGACAAAAGACATTCTCATTAACATTTGAACAGTTTCATTAGGCTGCTCACACCTGGGACAGACTGTCAAACTAGGTCCACATATAAGCATATTGATGCTTTAAATGCTTTAAACTACCCAACACACCAACAGGTAGTCAAATTACGTACAAGAAAGTTTCTAATGCTTGATCCGCTTATATCTTGTTTAGGGCTGAAACAACTAATCCGATTAATCACATTTAGTCAATTATTAAAAAATATAATTTAACTAGTAATTTAATTCAACTAATTTAGTAAGTAATTAATCCTTGCATGGAGTATAGCGACTGTAAAGCATGCCTTTAGCTGACCTTGAGCAATCCACTGAGAGCAGTGATGATATTGAAATTGTAGAAAAATATCTAAGCCCTATCCAGAACTCAGTGGAAACGTTTTAGTTTCAGCTAGTTTCATTTCTTAATCTGTAAATATAGATCTTCTTTAAAGGAGCCTTTGGCTAACCGATTATTAATCGGAAAAAAAAAAAAACAATTAACAGATTAATCGATTTGCTAAACAATTGTTAGTTGCAGCTGTAATCTTGTTAGCTGCTTCTCATAATTACTCCTCCTCATTATGTTATGCCAAGTTTTTTTTTAAATACTGACAGGTTCACGGTAGATTTAACTACAGCCTGAAAAACTGGCTATTTATCTCAGTCACTTAACAATAAGTGCCACCTAGTCTAGGGACAATTTGGAGGTGTGTGTGCCCCTCCCTGTCTGAGCCTGTATCTAGCCATACCACTTCCTACCCCACTGCACCCTTCCAGGTGAAAGCAGCAGAACTTGGAGCATGTAAGCAGCTTTACCTCCTCGTATTTACGGTCAGCTTCCTCTGCAATGTGTTTGGCCTCCTTCAGCTGCATCTCCTGGATCTCCATCTTCTCCTCATCCTTCATTGCTCTATTCTCAATCACCTTCATCCCCCTGATATGAGAAAAGGCAACAGATGCATGTTTAAAACGATGTCTACATCAGTTATATATTAGATAATTGACAGAAGCAAAACGCATCAACCTTTCACTCTCGTCTGCAGCCTTCTCAGCCTCTTCCAGCTTCTGCAGTGCTGTTGCCAACCTCTCCTGGGCTCGGTCCAACTCCTCTTCTACCAGCTGGATCCTACGGTTAAGACCTGCGACATCACCCTCTGCCTGTAGGATAAAACAGAATGGAAGAAGAGAGGTTAACTTGGTCCCTTTCATAGGAAAGCATCAGACCAGTGTCCTGTTATGGCAAAATAAAAGACAGGACGAGAGCAGTGGAAAGGCAGAGGAAATACAAATATGAGGAGGAATTAAGTCTTTTTTTGTGTGTTTCTTAGGTTCAAATGTAAAAAAGGCACATAAATGCAAAACTTCCCTGGGGAATAAATTTTAAACATTTTTAAAGTGGCCAGGCTTTGAATATGGAACCTGCAAAACCAGAGGTGGTAAAGAGGAGGAATGGATGGATCATTTATAAACAGAGAGAAAAGCCTGCCATCATAAATATCTTTGGATCCTTCATTTTATTTTCCCAAGCTTATGCTGGAAAATATAGTTTTAAAAAAATTTAGAGACAAGAATATTAGGTGGACTAATGCATTCATCTTATAGAATAGCTTAAGTCACCAAGTTCCTCATGATTATGACACGTTTCCACCAAACCACTTCTGTTATTTAATGAATCATTTATTTTTGCAAAAAAGCAACCCTTTCGCCTACCATACAAAATTAAAGGCAAGGTTTTATTTTTGTATAGGTTTAAAGTGACCTTATGGCAGTTCAACACTACACAGGCCTTTACAGTTGTTCTCTCTCACAAAACATCTGTTAAAAGATATTCAAACATAACCACAAGAGCATGACCCTGGCGCCATAGCGACAGGAAAATATTCTGCTTTATCATTGGGACATTTTAATAATTCAGCATTAACTGCCTAAATCCAAACAGAGGGAATGCTTTGCTGCAGGTGGACTGAAACATATGTTGTTATACCAACCAGAGATAAAGAACAGCTGGAGGTCCACAGAAAAGCTCACATACGCTGCTGTTTGAAGCCAAGATCTTTAGCAAGATCTGAATGAAACACAAACTTAATTTCCGGTATAAGTGGATGTAGAAATCAACCAAGCAAGAGGGCAACCCCCCCCCTCATCTGCCCTCGGTAAACAGAGGAGGAGAAAGGGTAAAGAGAAAGCAAACATTCAGCTATACAAAAATACCCGTTGCTGGAAATAAATATTAAATGGAGTAGTTGCTTTCAAACTGGACTCGAGAGTCTAAAGCATTTCTGATAAGATGCACATGGGGTGGACCTTTGAATCATTACAATCAGTGACAGTTGCAAATAAAAATAGAAAAAAAAAGTAAAAGGTGCAAAGCAGCAGGTTAGTGATTCATTAGCTCATCATGAGTACAGAAGGCAAAGTGCTTGCCATTCAGTTTGCAGGTGGTCGAGTCATTCTGAGAGGCTTTGGGTGAAACTGAAGAGAAAAGACTCAATCAGGGAGGGAAAGAGAAAGCACTCTGAGGAAATAGCATTGTGTGTGTCTGTCTGAGTTAATGTCTAGACTCCTACTCTTTCATATTCATATTCCAGGAAAATGAAAGTACAGTTTTTCAGCTTGCATCAACTGTTTCTCCACCTTTCTCTTTTCCAACTCTGTTGGCTACGGACCAAATCTTCCCATTGATATTTAAACCATCTCCTCTCTGCCTCTGGTGCCAAGGGAGGGCCGCTGATACCAGACAGGAAACGTCTGTTAGCTCGTAGTTTGTGTCTCCCATAGCAGTCAGCACACGAGAGGAAAGACAGCCCACTGCAAAATGAATGAATGAGGAATAAATCTTTCAGACCATCTTGAATTCTCATCAGCCTCCATTGGCCAGGTGAGAATTGTTGCACAGGGTTAAACTGCAGCCTGAAACAACAAATACAGTCATTTCCCAGCATAGCGAATGAGGGAGGAAGACAGTGTGACTGTGGACGCAAACATACATGAGCTTCTGGCCAGACACAGAAGTGATCTGAACACACAAAGATATAATTACCAGACGGTAACATTCCTGCCGCTAAGAGTAAAAAGAAAACAAAAAACTACACAAACTCGTTTAAGTTACTACAGTGAAAGCGTGCCTTTGCACACAAATGATAAAGGCGTGACCTGGTGCCTTATCCATCATCAGGCTTTCACAAACATTGCGGGGACAGAGATCCCCTCATGCACACAGACAGCTCTGTGCAATATCAGAACTTTATGTGTGTCCTGAACATATTCTCATGCCTGCAACTCTGCAAAGCGTGACAGTATAGGGGAGGCCTGGAGATCCTCCTGAGGGTGCAGTTGTGCAGTAAGAGGCTGCTTTCCTCACTCTTTGCCAGCTGGATTATCTCCTGGCTTCGTCACAAGTATCAGGAATGATGAACTGCTCTGCTTTCATTGCTTTTCAAATAAGGATCTTGGAAAAAGGTGACAGGAAGTTAGCTGCCCACCATTCTCTCATTTCCTCCCTTTGATTGTGCTCTCCTTCAGCAATGCCTGTCTCTGGTCACACCCCTTCCCTGAGCATTAACTCCACATTCTCCCACTGCCATGGAGTCACTCTGCCTTATAAGGTAAACCAGCTCTGGAGAATGCTTGGGGTTGAGTAACAATGTGTGACAACTGGCAAAGACGTCCAAAGACACAAACACTGAAAGAAACCCTAAAGACATTCAGTCTGAATCACCATTTCCTTTGGTACCCCTTCACCCCCCCTTCCTTTTTTGTAAGAGCTAATTAAAAAGAATAGATGATTGCTTTGATATCATTGGTTGTTTAAAGGAAAATCAACCAATGATATTAAACAAAATATTTCAATATTTTCTGGGATCTAAATAACTCCTTTCAAGTTTTTATTTTTATGATTTTTACATTGCTTTAATTTAAAGAATAATAAAAATTGATCAAACAAACAATAGAATAAATCTGAGTGGATATCAGAATGGCTTTTAAACCACTTACTTTCCCTCCACCCTCCCCCTCCCTATATTTAATAAAAAACATCTGGGATCACTCATGGTCAAGATGTAAGGGCAAGGAGTGGAAGGCCTGCCCCTTTCAGCCAGCTCACCAGCAGTGACAGGCAACACAGGGGGAACGGTTAGAGCCAAGTTACTCTATGAGTACCCCAGGAAGCAAAAAAAAAAAAACAAATAGTGATTTAGATCAGTTACTTTAATAAAATGGTATACCTTCATACAAGAGATGCACTGATCTAATACCCGTATGGGATATAGGGTCAATGACTAATTATCTGGATCGGATATTGAATGAAAGAAGCAGATCCAGTATTCTGATCCAGTCGTTTCTTTTTTCATTAATATCAAACAAAGCAAAATAACCACATTGGTCTAAAGGGAGTTTCAGGCAGCTGCTATATTTTATATGGATTGTATTTGCCAATTCGTATAGAATAACATTTAAATTGGTATTTATTTTTACCCTTTGTTCACATTTATTTTTTCTGTCAAGACAGATCCTTCACTTGCACAGCAAGGCACACGGTTCATTTATTCAACAGTAGTATTGGCTCCGTATCGACCTATATTGCTCAGCCCAGGTATTCATATTGGATTTTATGAGGAAAAGCTGGATCAGTCTACTTGACATAGCTAGCTATATGAGTTTAAAGCCCAAATTAAACCAATCATTTTAAAAACCCATTTTTATTTATTTTTTTATAATTTTTTTTAGGGGAGACCATACCGAATTTGAAAACAATTGGTGATGAATATCTGATTAAATGGACTCCTAGTCTCAAACATTACTTCCAGGTGGATTCCAGCTCTTCTCTGTTCAAATATCAGACTAAACATGCAATCATTTTTTGCAGTCAACATAGTTGTTCTCCAAACTGTATTTAGGGTCAAACATACCTGACTTTATTAAGAGAATTAAAAGTTGAAAAACTCCCAGTTTGACCAATGCAGATTTGATAAATTGATCTGGAGTTTTTTCCCCCCTTTTTAACACAAATAGAAAATACATAGTATTGAAGGTATATTCTATATATAACAATTTTCACTGTAGAACTGTTTTATGTTTTGAGGAAAAATAACTGATCAATTTTGACTTTACTGTTTAAGAAGCTTTTAAAAGAAATACCTCACAATGGGAGATAATCTGCTTAAACATAATTTCTGAAGCTTCAAGCTTATTAGGATAAAGCCTCTCTAAAGAAACTTTAGAGGCCTTCAAGCAAAATCTAGAAATTATCCTTTCCCCCCTTTTTATTAATACACAAACCAAGGAACTTCCAATATTTTCTGTTTTTTTTTTCTTCATTTTTAAAGCATCCTTTTCTTTATAAAACCCAACATGAATGGTGAATCAATTATAAACAGGTTGGATCAAACAGTAAATACTGGCATTTACTACATCTCTAATAGAAGGATTTCAATCCAGGCTCCTCACTAAAAAATTTATATAAAATCTGAAAATCGGAGCATTTGTTCACACCTAACCATCAAAGACTGCTGTTATTGTTTTACTATGTAGTACTTTGGGATTTGTTTATATATAAAGTGCATTGCAAGTCCAAAGTATTATTATTAAATATTATTATTATTATTACTATTGACAGCTAATTACATGCAAGTGTAAAATAAAATGTAGGCACAGTAGATAAACAAGTAATATCTGTATATCCCTGCCAGTGAAAACTGGGAATTGAAATAGATCCAAGAACGATTTCAGCCTACTCTTTAGAAGCTTTAATCGTTCCAGAGACACCAATGGATAAAAATGAAAACAATCCCTCAATATAGCTTTGAATTAGCAGACTGATATAAAAATGTTCCTAGTATTCACATACAATATACACAGAAATGATAAAGGGTTTACTTTTTTATATATACACTAACTATAGGGTTGGAAGATATCAGGAAAACATGCCAATGCAAAAATAAGACTTTCACGATTTTCACTATTTATATTTACTCCTAATTAACCAGCATTTTTTTTCCCCCATAAATGTAATGTAATTTCCTACTAGGTTCTGTGAGTTTTAGAACCTCCGCCACCATAATAAGGACCTGGCATCCATTAGGGCTGGGCATACACTGTATGATTTATTTTTGCCCTTTTTGGGCCGATTTTCCAGTCGTGTGAGAATTATTTCGACCTGGCCGTGTTTCAGCCTCATCTTGCGTCATGCATCGTGTAGTATACAGGGGGTAAAGAGGGGCAATTAGGCTCTCACAGCTACCACCCAATCAGAAATCGTAAGGTTGGGAGAAAATAAAACATGTTTGAAATTCAGTCAGCCCTAGTAAGATTTTTGCGAGCAAATCCTGCAGTTGAAACAGAGCTACGAGCAGATTTACCAGAACCTCGAGCACTGTGCATGTGCAAACAACGGAGCTCCTCTTCTTGCAGATTGAAGCACCCGATCAGGACCATCTCTTGACGTGTGGTTTTCGGACATGAACAGGCAGATCGCATCAGAGCGTCGGGCCGTACAGCGTAAGAACATACTTCGTGATCTGTGGACTTTTAAACCCTGCGGCTTCATCGAACAGTTTGAGTTGTAGCTGAGTATAATTGAAAATATCGTACGGTGTATGCCCAGCCTAAGAGCTGCTAGAAACCATCAAACTGGCCCAACGTGTTATTGTCAAGGAAAGTGTAGAGGAAATGCACCTGAAATATGATATTCTACTAAATATTACATTCTTCACAATTTTAAATACCCAATAGAGTAATAAGGAAATGTTTTGGATCATTACATTTATGGAGATCTTAATGCACAGTAGTCAAGGTAGTAAAAGTTGGCTTCTACATCTACACCCTTCATTCACTGATTCTGCTGAAATCAGACCCTTCAAATAAGCAGAGATGTTCAGCAAACATTGATTTTTACAACAGAGAAAAAACATTACTTATGTCAGATTAATTTTCTTGTGTAGGATATACAGCACTAAAAGCACAGTTCTTGGAGATGCAGCACAGTTCAGACTGACTTTAAGTGTCTTTCACACATAACAGCCAAGATCAAGGACAAATGAAAGAGAAATCCAATTAGCAGCTGATTTCAGGGCAGTGGGCTAATGAGCTGCACTGTGCTGCTGGAGTTCTGGGGAAGCTATTCCTGACACAGAGGGTTGCTATGCTCAGCGTGGACATGTATACGGAGGTGTGAGAGACAAAAGGCATGTAATCTCTCTCCATAAAGACCTGGCATGCAAACACAGTGGCATAAAGTATAAGCTCCTCTGTTCTGAATTACGATATCATTTAACATCCAAGACAAGCTCAACAAAGAGCGCTGTCTCTGAACTAAATGCTATCTGCTGTGCTAGCCCAGCATGTTATCACACCTTATTTGGATTCTTTTTCCTGGGCAGAGGCTTTCAGAAAACTTTAGACAGCTAAGTGAATTAGACTGTTAAAGAAACAGCTTAAATGGTTACTTTTCTGAATTCAAAATGCAGGGTATGACAACTATTTTGCCATTTAAGAATAGATTTACTATGGTATTTTTTTTTTTTGTTCATTCTATTAATTATCTGATAGCAAAATGTGATTATTACATTTTTTACATAGTTTGAGCAAGGTAACCCTAAAAATATATAATTGCTTAATTCTGCTTGTTCTCTTAACAAATGGCATGTTTTAGATGCCATATACTCCAGTCAACCATACATTAATCAAGTTTAATTGTTTCTATGGTTACAAGTTACAGCCTAAACATTTGTAGCTTTTTCAAGGTAAAGGAAGGAAGCTAAGTGTGCTCCTTGAAACACTGTGAAAGTCCAACTGAACTCCTCTTTTCCCACTGGTTGCAGAATTGTGAGACTGCAGAGAGTGAAACCGTTACTCATACTGTCAAAATGCCATCCATTGACACTGCAGCTAATTTAGCCCTGCTTGCCCTAAATGCACAAATATATTCTGCTCCTCACTCAAGGGAGAACCCACAGCCTCGGCCTGCATAATCAGCGAAGCCACCAACATGGGGGTGTTCCTCTGAATGCTAGGGACCGCCAGAAAGTATCAACATGTGGCAGTTATATTTGGAAAGTTGACCTATTCCCAGCGATTAGATCCAACAAAAACATTGAAACCAGGAAGAAGCATTTTGTAAAGGCTCTGCAAAGTGTTAGAGGGCCAGCTGAAAAATCTGCAGGTCTGTGCAGAGCAAAGCAGCACACAGACAGGCAGCTACGGATGGCTGAAGCAAATTAATTTAACGAGATGAAATTAAACAAAAGGGGTTTTGAAAGCTAACCAAAAAGTACCAGATGAGTTATTTTTTGAGAAGGTTACAATGACAGCATGTGGGACAGAACAGTGCAGAAACTATGTGCGAGGAAAGCTTGCAAACGGATCACTGACAGTTAAATATTGGGTGTTTCAAGGCGATCCTTATCACAGCAATATTAACCACGTTTGGTTGCAAAAGCAGATTTAAAGATAAACTGCTGAAAAGTTATGATGGTTATCTGCCTAATGTATTTCAACTTGCAGTGAAAAAAGGTGAGCATTTCAGGAATCTAGACTTTCTTTATGTCTTCAGGTGAAACTGAGTTTCTTTTTTAGGAACACAAAAAGAAGCAGCTAAAGGGCCTGGAACGCAGAAAATCAGAATCAGAAATACTTTAATAATCCCAGAGGGAAATTACTTAAAATGACTCTGAAGAAACGCTCACCGTGTTGCACATGCAACCTTCTAAAATGTTTCATATATAGTGATTGTTGGTTTGACTAATTTTGATTTGTGTTAAAAACTGAATCTTGTTTGTTAATGCAAACTTGACCAATAAAGTTGGTTCTTCTTATTCTCTACGTACTTTGTGTCCATGGACACCCAACACAGCTCACCAACACGAAAGCACCAGTATTTTATCCATTTGGGATCAAATAAAGCACAGTGTTCTCCTGTGAAATATGCTTTGTTCACTTCAGCCAAAATAGCTCAGTTGTGTTTTATTTATTTTTTTTATCCATCATTAATTAAAAGGAAGTTAAAGGAAGCAACTACTTCAATTCAAAACAACCTTGTGGTCCCGAAAGATTAAATCTCCACATGCAGGAAAGAGAAGTCAACTCATACACTGTACTTCTTAAAAGCAGATCATTGCTTCTCCTTTATCAGCACTGGAAAATAATGTATAAATAAATAAATAAAAAATAAACTTATTGAAAATAAAAAGTTATGCAGTGCTGTTGTTGAAATTTTGTGCAATTTTTTTAACAGAAAAACTGGAAAATTACTAAAACCTGCATCAGTTTTCATTAAAACCTTTTGTTTTTAACCAAAGTTATTAAGAGCGACTGTAGAGGGCCCACAGAGCCACTTGTTGCTGCAGATATTAAGGGGTTAGAGATCCCTGTTGTGTGTAGAACTCAGCAAATTCATAAAATTTTGTGAAGGTAAAAGCATTGGTCACTGCAGAGACGATGCATCAGGAACAATATACACTCCCTGGCCACTTTATTAGGTACCCCATGCTAGTAACGGGTTGGACCCCCTTTTGCCTTCAGAACTGCCTCGATTCTTTTTGGCATAGATTCAACAAGGTGCTGGAAGCATTCCTCCGGGAGTTTGGTCCATATTGACATGATGGCATCTCACAG
>NW_015151137.1:103781-109822 GCF_000732505.1 Cyprinodon variegatus
CTGTGAGATGCCATCATGTCAATATGGACCAAACTCCCGGAGGAATGCTTCCAGCACCTTGTTGAATCTATGCCAAAAAGAATCGAGGCAGTTCTGAAGGCAAAAGGGGGTCCAACCCGTTACTAGCATGGGGTACCTAATAAAGTGGCCAGTGAGTGTATGTCTTTATTCTTTTTTGGTTTCAGCGATTTAATGACTTTGTGATCTTCAGCGCTGTGGGTCATGTCCTTTTTATCTGGTGTCAGAATCAAGGGGGAGGCTATGTGTCGGAAGTATAAATTGGCCTTAAAGGGACATTTTTTAAATCTCCACTCTAACGATGAATCATTACTAAATTATTTGACGATTGTTTCAATAATCGATTAATCTGATTGTTTCAGGCCTACTGCCCTCTGAAACTTATTTGCAACATCGCTGGAAGTTTTCCTGTGACTCAGCATCACATTTTACAGAACTCAAATTTTGTATAATTGTTGGAAGTTTAACAGCATTTTGTGGCCATGATTTAACAACTTCCATCCATTCACCTAGGCTGCTGCTATGAACTGATAGTTAGGTGGCTAAAAGAAGAACGTTATACTTTTTTTTTCCCATGCTTGTAACAAAACCCAGACTGTTTAAGATAATTTAGGATCAAAGCATTATATCAAAGCATTATACAGGCAGTGTGGAAACTTAAGGGGCTGTATTAAGGTAATTCTGGGTTAAATTTGACTGTCAAACAACTCACTGTAGGCTATAGCACAGCAGATAACCTGACTAAGGTACTAACCAACATCAATTTGTTATATTCCTAGTCTCCCAACTATAGATAATAGCATAGGGTATAATGGTATAAAAAGAAAAGCTTAAAGCTATTCACTTTAAGCAGCACATTCTTTCTTTTAGATATTAGCAACTTGATCACACAAATGTCTGTTTTGCTATGAGAATCCTATGATGGCCCATGTGAATGGGTGACATTTTAGCTTTGATTAAAACTTTGATCCATAATGAAATTCTGACAGAAATGACTCATTTCTTACAAACAGAAATTATTTAGGATCCTTTACCAGCTTCTAATAGAAGGACTGAGTTCTAACCCTACTTCAAAGCACCTGCTGAGTTTCGTTTTAAACAATCAGTCAGGCATTGATTTATTTCATAAATCAAAGGCTTTCTTGTTATTATAGATTAAACACTTGAACGAGATAAGAGTAAATGCTGAAGTCGTAGAGCCACACCAAAGTTGTACACAACTATCTGGGATCCAGCTCCACCTCAAACACTAATCTTCCTGTTGATCAGGGCTGGATCTCAGAGGCAGGAAGTGTTAGGAGTAGAAAATACAGGAAGTCCTCAAGAAGAGTCGCCAGAGGACATCCTGGGAAGGGCTCTCAGGGTGGGGAATACATAAGCGTGGGTTTGAGTCCCACTTCCCCATTTTGAAAAAAAAAAATAAAATAAGGGGAAAAAATGATCACAGAAATAGATCTTAGGATCTAAAAACAAACTGTCACCATGGTGACACGAATGTCACAACTTCCCAGCATAAAAATGCTGAACAAGCAGAAGATCTTTTTAACATCAAAAGAGGAATTGCATGTTTACCACCGCTCCCCATTTAATTATTTGACTACTTTAAAGCATCATGCTAATGTTTCATGCTGGTAAAAGCAGCTAATCTTGTCCAACCAGGCTCCTTAAACAGCTCACAGCCCAAATGATTGTCTAGGGCCTCCCCTGGAGTAACCGCAGAGAAAAGGGAACAGCTCATTGAGAATTATGGCTGGAAATAAACAAGTGTAATGGACAAATAAAGACCGGATCACCACTCTTAAAGTACCTTTAAAGTATCTCTGAGAACCCACAAAAGATTAAACTCCAAGCAATTACTTTTTTTTTTAATAATTTGGTGACAGATGTGGCAAGCACTGGCCATGATACCTCAGCATCCTCATATTCATTGTACCCAGTGAGGTTCCTGTTGTTAATCTCCCTGTACTAGGATGAAAGGGTGTTTTTGTGCGAAAAGGAATGGCTCCAGGTTGTCCTAATTACTTGCATATGGGACCACACCGACCTTGCAACACAGGCGTGCACCAGAGTGGCTGGCTGAACGCAAAAAGAGAGAAATTGTACAATGTCTGAGGCTATTCTTTACAAAAAGCAGCAAGCTTAGTAGGATGACAACCTCCTGAGATTATAAAACGCTAAGAGCGATGAATCTAAGACTTATAATCCTTTACTATTGCATTTATGTAGACAGTTACTTTCCAAATAAATCAACTCCCTTGTCAGTGTTTTTCCCAAGCTGTTAATGCTGTTTGGGAATCAATTCTTAAACACCATGAAGCAAACCAACAAGACAACCATGAAGCAATGACAACATTCAATCAATTTAGCAACATTTTCAGAAGTGTTAAGGTCAGACATGATGTAATGCTATGTGATGTCAATAACTATACCACAAGCCAGGCAAACACCCAATTGTCAGATGGAAAAGGGTGCCCTGTTACCTAATAGGCAGCCTAACAAAAGGAGGCAAGTCCTTTGGCAGGGCTGCTCCTTTGATCAGTTCAGAAGCCATATCTGCAGAGCCACACCTTCCCCACCGCCCACTCAGCCTGAATCTTCCCGCTGGTCCTGTAATTATATTGGGAAGAAGAGGGTATGCCGCTATAAAGCCTTACCCAACTGTGCCGTTAAGTATTTTTGTTCTTCCTTGTACTACTTTTACTTTTTCCTGCTTCAAGCCACCAGTTGAGGCCTGAGTCAAAGAGGCAGAACGAGTGTGAATATTTCCTACAAGTCTGAACAAGACGGTTTGCGGAGCTTCGGTCATGACGTTTGCCAATTTCAGACCAAGTTATGTAACTGCAGCGAGTTGAAATGTAAATACATGCAAGATAAAGCTCTTTCTACCACTTCTTTTTCCATTGATAATTCATTCCTGGGTCATATGAAGGTGGGTTCTTTACCGATGATGGCCTTTTAACATCTAAGCAGGCAAAAAAATAATTAAATAACTCTCCTATCCAGTTACTGCTATTAAAATAGACCAAGGTTTTCAACAGCTACTGAATCCTAACTGCTAATGTTTTCCATCGCACCTTTCAGATGGCAATTAATCATTTTAATAGGAAGCCAGGCAAATTAACAGTCTAAAAACACTTCTGGTCGCAAAAAATAAAAGACATAATTCATAATGCGAAAATTTAAATAAGTCCTTCCATCACTCTTTTTATAGAATGATGTTTCACTGCACAGGTCAGCTGAAATAAGGCTCCTATGGGTGTCCTTCACCTACATGTCAGAAAAAACATCTGATCACCAAGAAGGGGCAGAGCTAAATGGGGGGCCAGGGGTGGCCATGGCCACTCTTATCTAATCATTGGCCACCCCTACCATTTTTTCCTTCTAATATAGAAGGTGGCAGCAGTAATATTCTCAAGTGGAACATTCAAAACATTTACATTTTTGTGGTTAATTATACAAATCAATATAATAACATTAAAGATGATAAGTACAGAATGTTCTTTTCAGAACTAGATTTTGTTATATGGGGTAAAGAGAAAATGATGTGTCTCTGCAAGCCATCTAGGAGTCTTTAGTGAAATCACAGCTAAATAACAATTTTAATAAAAACTTATCAAATAATCAATTTATGTAGATATTAGTACTTGCAAATATCATTTTTATGCAGAATGTTTATTGATACAAGTAGGTAAGTAATGACGACGGCAGATTTACGCCCCAGAAGTCAAAACTGTAGAATTTTATCCACTATAAGCATGGATGTTTAAATATCTATTTGTTAGCAAAGGCTGTATGAAAGTATAGTTTGTCTTTATTAAAAAAATAGGGATGTATTGCTTGTTAATTTTTGCCTGCCCACCCTTATACAAATTTTCCATGCATAAAGCCTGACTATTAAAACAGCCGATATCTGCTTGTGTTACTCTAAAATTAACTAAATGACAAAATTATACATCTATTAAAATGATGTTTACTTGAAGAAAAAAATAGCATACTTTTATTATAAATTTAAAATGGACCTCAGTCCGTTTTAAATTTAAAATAAGGAGGACAGAACAAGAATTAAGCTGTTTTAGAGGAATTTTTATATGAAGTTTTTGGCTATAAACTTTAATTCAGTTTTAAACATCTGTTGTATTTTCACTTTAGAAAATAATATAGCATATATATGGAAGAGGATTAGGGCCACTGGAAAAAAATAATAAATTTAACTCATTTTTAGATTTTATTTCAGTATAATATGAGAAAATGTCAGAATTGTCTCAGAATTCAGACTTTTCCCCATATTAAACTGAAATAAAATATTTAAAAAAAAAATCAGTTACCATATTTTTTTCCCCAGTGGTCCTAATCCTCTTCCGTACATATACCACGTCTCAAAAATAACAAAAAAAAAATAATTGGTATAATAAATCATGTGATAAATTCAACAGTTGTGATTACAAGGTTAGGAAAAATAGAAATAAACTAACATTTAAATGTGTCCAAATCTTAGACTAGATGGTAAATATGTATTATTTCCTAAGAGGAAATTAGAATTAAACATGGAATATTAATGTCTACGTGGTTCATTCAGGACAGCTCAGACGCGGCCTGCGGCTCAGACCCTACTGCGCATGCGCACACAAGAATCCAAACTTTTTTTTTTTTTTTATTAGACCAACGCCTTGTATTGTGGCATACAATCACGCCCGCGAATGAA
Source organism: Cyprinodon variegatus (assembly GCF_000732505.1). Lineage (NCBI taxonomy): Eukaryota > Metazoa > Chordata > Actinopteri > Cyprinodontiformes > Cyprinodontidae > Cyprinodon > Cyprinodon variegatus. The sequence goes on from NW_015151137.1 coordinate 108,502, forward strand.
TCAATGGCATGATCTAATGAGACGTTTTACAGCCGCGGAGGTGATTAAGAACACTCCGAAACCAGTTCACCAACATGACACTTTATAAGTAAAGAGAGAAAGTTGGGAGAGGAGCGGCGCGGTTCAAAAGTGGGAGAAAAGTAGAGCAGAAGGAGGAGAGGAGTCTCACTTTTTCTCGGAGCTCCCGTTCGCCGTCCAGTTCTCTCTGTAGGACCTGAGCCCGGTCCTCTGCGTCATCGGCCTGCTGCTGCAAACTCTGAATCTTTCTCTTCACAGCTTCCAGAGAGTTCATACCTGCCATTGTTCTCTGTTTGGATACTTAAGACTAGAAGGTGGAAAAAAGGCGCGTGCTACAGCTTCCTACTTACTTGGTCAACCCAACTGTAATGATTATAAACGGAATAACGTAAATGGCGTCTTTATAAAATACTAGATGTCGGTCCGGACCGGTATCTTTGGAATGTACAAAAAAAGTCGTTCAAGTCCGGTAAAAAAAGAAAGGAAAATGAAGTTAAATAGGTGAAAGGTGTGAGTGTCCAGGTGAATTCCAAAGATGGCTCATGGGCAGAGCAGATTAGTGGTCCTCAGGAATGTCCTTAGCAGGTTTTGGTCCCAGGTTTGAGGAGGATCACAGGCAGAGTGCGGAGAGGAGAGCGCAGGGAGCCGGAGTGAGCAGGAGGAAGGAGAGAGATGATTGGTGAGGTCAGAGAGGGGCGGGGCCTCTATAAGCCATGGGCCCTGTCACTGATGAGAGGACGGGGTAGCCAGAAGAATAAGAAGTTAAAAAAAATAACAACAACAAACAAACCTGTGATTAATGAAACAATTATCTGCAGCCTCCTTTATTGTGACACCAAAGCTCTGATCTGTTTTCTTTCCTCAGTCAGTGGGGAAATAGCCTTCAACATGAGAATAAAGCTGAATATGCAGGTGCCTGTCACTGAAAGAGAATTCAATCCAGTTTATTTATATAGTTTCAATTCACTGTCATCCAGGCAATTTACAGTTCACCAGATCATACAGTCAAATTGATTAAAAGTGTTCTATCTCAGGAAAACCAGTTGATTGCATCCACTCATTGACTCAAATGCAATCCCTCGCACTAAGTATGCTTGTGGCGACAGTGGAGAGGAAAAACTCCCTTTTAACAGGAAGCAACCTCCAGCAGATTCAGGCTCAGTGTGAGCGGACATCTGCTGAGGCCGACTGGGGTTCAACCATGTGAGCTGAGATTTGATCATCTAACTCAGAGTTTTAGTTCATACACTGAAATTTGGAATTTATATTGATGTGAATATATATATTTATATATATTTTTTAT
>NW_015151137.1:109957-115129 GCF_000732505.1 Cyprinodon variegatus
GGTTTAATGTTTATAAATATTTATATCATATCAATGCAGATCATTGGCGCCATCCACATCTAGTGAAAACTAGTGTAACTGGATGAGTCATATAATGCAAACACTCATTGGTTAGCTAAAGGAAATCATCAGAAGCAAGCAGGTGTTCTTCAAACTGTAAACACGAATTGTCTATGCCATGCTACAATGTAGGATTCAGAAAAAGTTGTCGAAATGTCTGAAAGGTCGGACACAGGCGAGAGCGTATTAGGAGATGGAGACGGAGATCAACCAGACCTCCCTCATCCTTGGCTCTAGCTCAAAGAATTTTTCGAAATAGTCGTAAAATTGAGCTTTCAATTCATATAGTAGAATCTGTCTGTTTTTTAAAAGGTTACTTTATACTTTTATACTTTAAGTAGTTTTTGGAGCAGTTACTTTTTCACTTTTACTTGAGTAAAGAGGTCAATTTGATACTTCAGCTTTTACCAGAGTGTATTTAAACTGCAGTATCTATACTTCTACTTGAGTAACAAATGTGTGTACTGACACCACTGAGTAAAGGCCACATAAAATGGTTATGTATAATTTCTTAGACCTAGACTTAGACAGACTTTATTGTCATTGTTTACACACAGAGTGTATACAAAAAGAAAGTTCATTTAGTACAGCTCTCAAGACACTTCCATTTCAAAAATGCAGCAGTGATCAAATGTAAACAAGGTAATCAAAGGTGAACATAAGACAGATATGATTTATAGTTTCCAACATTCAGTGGATTTTTTTAAAAACCCCATTTTATATAACATTCAGCAGTCTATGGCAGTGGGGAAGAAGCTGTTGTGGAATCTGATGGACCATGCTTCGTAGCCTCTTCCCAGAGGGCCGCAGGGAGAACAGTCCATAATGGGGGTGTGAGGGCTCATTGATAATGTTACAGGCTTGGAACACGCAGCACTAGGATGAAATGTCTATTATAAAGGGAAGAGCAGCCCTGATGATCTCCTCTGCAGTTCTCACTACTCTGCATTTCATTCGAGTTTCATTTTTTAAAATGGAAGTTGACCCCCTGAAATAGATTCTGTTTCTGCCATTCAGCTATCTGGGAATGGCTTAGTCATCACTGGACATCAGCAACTCTAGAGAGTATGTCACTTCTACATTCAATACATTTAAAAGTCTGACATGTTTATTTAAAACCCCAGATTACAATCAGTTTTTCATTAGATTCCAATGAAATATAAAATGTTTGACCTTTCTTGAACCTCTATGCTTGACAAAGACAAAGTAATTCATGTTTAAAATGAAAGTCAAAAATATGTCACTTTCCAAATTTTCTACAAATGAAGATCAAAAAAGAAAATTTTTATGATATGAGTAAATACTTTGTAAAACAATTATTCTCTATAAGAGCTGTAGATATTTTGGGGAAGGTCACCACCAACTTTGCATATCTACAAGAACAAAATTTTCCCTGTGATTCTTTGCAGAATAAGTTAAGCTCTTTTAGAAATAATGGAGAATCTCTGCAAACATTAGGTTATACATCTTAATGCGGATTCTTAATATGTTTGTGATGCATGAATTTGATTTGATCTGAACAGAAAGATAAAATATATCTTTAGAGCATCATGCAACTTCTACTTCTATGCTTAATTTGGGGTATGTCTATTTCAGGATGATGTGCAATTTTCTGACCAACATGGCCTTTTACATGTCAGTAAAAAAAAAAACAACAAAAAAAACATCAGATTCAAACAAAAATAAAACTGTTTACTCTTTACGTTTTCTCGTTATGTTCAGATTATCTAGTTTTTCTTTGTAGAGTTTTTCCATGCAAGGTTTTCTTTTCTCCTAACATTCGTTTTGATCCATCTCTTTCATTTGTGATCAAATACTTTAAATTCTGTGGTTACAACGTGACATTTAATGAAAAGAATAAAGGGATATTAAAACATTCATAGGGCACTTTACTCTTTATTAATTCTATAGATTCAAACATTGCTGTGAGATCAAATTATTTCCTAAAATAGCTCAAATAAAGCACCTCATCTCCAAAAAATCATTAGTTTAAATGCATCTGTCTGGATCCCTTTAAAAAGCTTACATATTGTTTTTTCGGCGTCTAACTAGTTCATCTTGAATTGCATATTCAAGTTTGAGTAATTGTCATAAATTGTTGTTCTTTTGAGGAACCATGCAAGTGTTTGTCATGAAAGGCTGAGCAAACATGCTTTAGTCCCCCTCCTTGAGGCATCAAATAATGTGCCTTGCGTGGGTGTGAATTAGATTTATGCTCCATCCTTCATATGTCTATTTTAGCCCTGCCTGTATTTACCCTCATGGTCTCCTTTTGACATGAACGGCCTGGGAACAAACATTGCTGCATGAACTGCCAAGGAGGCAGCAGAACCAAGCGTTGCTTCTTCTTTAGCTCAAATTCAAACATGGTGTTCGCACAAAGAAGAAAATCTTTCTCAAATCAGTTTCATGTGTTGATTGAGCCCCCTCTCTCTGATTTGCCCGTTGCACCGGAAAAGCTGGAAGCACGGAATTTTATTAGACACAGAAGTGTGGGACTTTCTGTTTGCCTTAGCTGCATTCCTTACATACCTCTGCCCCCCTGCTTTCTCTCCCTCTTCTTTTCCCAATCTGGCCGAACACTGCAGACTTTTCCCCTTAAAAAGTAACTGTTACGGCCTCGGGTTATAAATCCACACACAATGATTAAACGGTGCCATCGTTATCTCTGCAGCCCGCGCAAAGGTTGGGATCTTGCGCTCATGAGTACGGACTCTGTCTGGTAGCCTGTGCTAACAATAAACATCGATGGCCTAGATATTGGCACCACTGGACTAGTTTCTTTTTTAGAAAACACAACTTATTGCTTCCAGGGTTCCTGGTTATTTCTCTGTGAATTCAGATGTGTAATGACTTGACTGCTGCCTCTAATGAGTGACATGCTGAGGAGAATTTGTGCAAGTGGAGCAGGACATCTTTACTTCTTGTTATTTTCCTGTCACTGGCTTTCCCAAAAATGTCATGCATTTAAATAAAACGTCTGTGCCTCCACTTTGTGGCTTAACCCACTGAAAGTTCAATACAGAGGTTTACATCCACTGATGTCCTTCTGTTACTGTATTTTAGTTCATCTATTCATTTATGAAGCCGGAATGATCGGGTGGCATGAAAAAGTAATGGTATTTAAAAACAATACTTGGAATTACGACTTTGAATTTATGATAACATTTCTCTAACCAAAGCTAAATAATAATATATATCAAACATGTTCATATGCAAAGTCACATATGCATGTTGTTTTTAGCCATCAACAAGCTTCTGGCACAATTCCGCTAAAATATTTGTTCACTCTTCAAGGCAGAATTGGAAAAGTTGATTTAGTTTAACTTAATTAGTTTCCTGGCACAGATTAGGTTTTTATGGATAGATGAGGTCAATGCTTTGGGAACGATAGGACAGAACCAGAATATATCCATCTCAAAACATGTTCTAACTAGAGGTGCACCGATCCAGTTGTTTCTGATCCAAAACCTGGTCTTAGCATATTGGCCAATATCCGATACCAATACGATTCAAATGTTTTACTTTACATTATGAATGAAAAAATAAGCAGCAGAAGATATAACAGTGTAAAGTGTACAGGATTGGATCTCCGATATCAAATCATGATATTCGATCCAGCTAATTAGTCAATATCAGAGCCAATGTCCGAGTGGTGGCCTACTGTAGTGTTTTGGGTATTGAATTTGGAATCCAGAGGTTCTGAGTTCAAACTCCACTCACACAGACTGCCATATTGGTTTAGGGGTTTATGTCAATACAGGCATTTCTATGGAGTTAAATAAGGTCTATATAATGGCTCAATAGAAGATAGGTTGAATTTAGACATATGGAAATCCTTCACATCAGCTAAACATCACCTAAAGGTATATGACAAAATAATAACCAATTCAAATTAGCTTTACAAATTCTGCCACATTATTAAACCAAATGTCCCAGAGGTTCCGATGATGGTTACATAGTTTCAGTGGGGATGCCAAATCCTTTTAATCTAATCCAGTGAGGGATCTGTCTAGATATTTAGTCCATATTCTAATTTTGATTTGGTGTGGATTAAACAAAATGCACTAGAAATGAAAACTATTTGGAAATATTTTTATTCTCATTATTTGACATGCTTGTATGATTTTGTTTTATAGATAAATAATTAATAAAATACTGAAACTGATATGATATAAATGTCCATGTTGAATGCCCTCAACCAGAACTGAACTGATCTAGTAAAGATATTTTATACTGTTACTCAAGAGCCTATTTTATCTGCTTTCTTTCTAAAGAGTGTGTTCAGTCACTACATGGAGATAATCCTGCAGGTCCCAGACTCCAGCTGTGTGTCCGTATGGCAAACCCCTCCCTCGTCCTTGTGTGGACACAGAACAAAGCTGCATTTCCCTGGGATATCCTCCATGAGCCTCTAACAATGGCACATCTTGGTGGTGGTTAGATGAGTTTTTTTCCTTGACTAAACTCTCTAAACTCAGCCTACTTATTATTATTTTTTTTTTAGAAACAGTTCACAAGATTCTAATTTGTTTTTCTTTTTTTTTTAATTCATTTTACCCACATACATATGTAAATATTATCTAATCTTTGGTGTGGATGTAAATGTTTCTTTAGGACTATCATTTGCCTCAGCCTTCCTTTCTGTGCTTTCTACACACACACATAATTACTGAATCAGGGAACAAAACAAAACACACTCTGTGCACAAACACGCTCTCCAGTGCCAAAGAGACCAACACTGACAGAAATACAGTCTTATGGTTTGTGGTGGCGCTAACAATCTAAAATATGGCCTTTTAACTTAGATTGTACTGATTAACTACAGCGCTGCCTGACCAAAGTTATTTCCTCCATGCTAAGTTTTTACACAAGTTTTTTTTTTACTTAAAACCTTTTTGGAAATACCAATTCTATTGAGGTAAACTGTAATGTACACAATAAGGATCTTATTAGATCTGCTTAAGGTCTCATTCTGACATACACCATAAATCAAACAGCACTTTGCCAGTTGATGCACCACATTATGTTATTAATAAAAATCTCTCTGGTTATTTAAAATATATTACACATACATATATATATATATATATATATATATATATATATATA
>NW_015151137.1:115236-120284 GCF_000732505.1 Cyprinodon variegatus
TATCTGCCAGTGGATGTTTCATTTACAAAGTTTAGACAATGGGACAAATGTAAATCAAGATTTATTTGGAAATTAAAATACCATTTAAAAAGTTGGAATTGGAGATCCCTGGAGAGGTGTGGATAGAGTGATGGGAGTCCCAGAGCTGTACATCTCACAGTTTTCTTAGGTGTTTTTTTTTTCTGGGAAGATCTTATGCTACTACTTTTTTGCACCTTCTCCACAATCAGAGCTTTCCCCTATTGAGCTTCCTTGCTTCCAGGAGGGTCAAACCCATAAATATGTCAGCTTTTCGAAATAATTGACAAAGCTAATGTTCACAATATGAGGTGTTGAAATGTGTTCTCCTTTATACACTGTTCTTAGGTGTTGCTCGAGGCTATTTATGTAAGAGTGGCTTGTATCTTTTTTAGATACTAGTCATTGCGTTTAAAAAAAATATATCATCAAATGTTGGCTTAAATAAGCTCTACCTTACAGTAATTAGAACTCTGAAGAGCATCCACCGCATGAAGATGATGAAATGGGACTGCTTTGTTGAATCTGAGAACTATTAACAATTTGATATTGATGACTCTAAGGATCTATCTCTGTGTCCCTGACCTTCATTTCTGGTCATATTTTGTTTGTTTTGTCATGTTTTGCGTATTGATTGTTACGTTTTTCCATTAGTATAGAATCAATTAAAGTGTTTTAATAGTGATTCTCTCTAATATAAATTTGCTGTTTTCAGAAGTGTCTGTTTAGGTTTTGCTGGATAGATCACAGCTTAACAGTTTGCTTACCTTTTTGAGGTGGGTGCACAAGAATGTTAGTCTCTGTGGAGAGCTCTGAGCCTCTCTCGCTGCATCAAACTAAACTTACAGCTGGTGCTGGCTCTGAGAGTCCAGCTGCAGGGGTCTCTACGTTGTTATGGTTATATGTTTGGAAGTGTGTGGTCTGTGTGTTAACAGAGCAAGTGGTTGATGACAAGAGCAGACGCCTCTGTTGCTGAAGAGTTTTGCTTGTGATGTGTATATAGTGGAAGTGAGTGTGAGGCTATTTGACTCACATCAGCAGCCTTCTTCTCAGACAGTTCCAGTTTTTCCTGAGCGTCTTTGAGGCCCTCTGAGAATTTGTCCAGTTCATCCTCTGTCTGTTTCAGCTTCTTCTGAAGATCCAGCAGCTCATCCTCCAACTGCAAGAAGACCAAAGGTTACGTCTGTCCATTTTCATTTTATCAGAGCTCTTACCTGACTCCACCCTCTTTTTCCATACCATGTAGAAATATTAAACCACTTCCTGTTTCCTTAAAGGTAAATTTAAAGTAACACAAAGGTTCACTTCTTTTGCCATCAGACAACCAGGCTGAATGACCATCCACACTTATCTCACCTCTACACAAATTAAGCTAGATGGTTGGGGAGGGAATAAATAGGGTTTTACATCATTTATAAAAAGCTCTATATGGCCTCTACATGCCAAATAATTGGGTATCACAAAGAAAGCCTTACATCTTATTCTGTTGAAAACATAAACTTGTTAGGTTTGGGATTTCAGCAGAAACTGTATGCTATGATTAAATTTGGATTAAGCTACTGGGCAAAAAACAATCGAGGTGAATTTGGCATGAAGCGGGAAGAATGAAAGCTCCTTGTGATCGCTGGATTGGGGAAGATTTTTGATGCTGAGCGTTTTTCTCTTTTAAAGTCCATGAGAATGCATTGTAATCAATTATATCTGCATTATAATTCATTTCAACCACCAGGAGTTTCTAAGCTAAAATCTGCTGACTATAAAACTTGGATCTTTCAACAATTATTAGGTCTTCCAACAAGCTCATGATCCTAAACATAAGCTCAATTTTCCTCTATGGTCAGTCCATCAGACGTGAATCATATTTAAATCCTGTGCGATGAGCCAAATAGAAGGCAGCAAAAGAGAGGACCTAGAAGCTAAGACTAATTTTGTGGGCAGAAATGGTTAAAAATCCACCTCTTTGAAAGCTTCAATCCTGTGACAGATAAGAGAAGGTTTTAACAAACTACTGTAAGTAGGGTTAGAAATAATTATGCCACTGTTATTTATTTATTTTGCAAAAAAAAAAAAAGTTTTTAAGCTGCACTATATAAGACACTTATACAAAATTAATTTAGGGTTAATTCAATCTTAGCATTTTTTACTTTCTTTAGCACTTCACCTTGTCCATTTTCAAAGTTTTAATGTTGCAGCCTTTCAATATTTTTTTTACATAAGCTAAATAATATATGTTATCAACATTTACAGTGTGAATACATCTATATGTCACTTATGTCATGTACAGGTCTACACTATGGTACCAAATGTTTCCCTGCTCCAAAGATATTTTGATGGCAATTGCCTTTTGATACATCGTCACGCTCTACTTATTTTTTTACCTTCTTTTTTTTCTTAACTTTTAAATGTGTTTTCCATTAAAAAATTGAATCGATAAAATCTAATCTATCTGATATGTTTAAATGTTTTTACTAGCTGAGAAGATGCGTACGACCAGCTCTTTTTACTCAACACATTTCATAAACATCAGTTTAAAATGCAATGAATTTAAATTTTGTGTGCCTAAATAAAATAGCACATGCAACACATTACATTTAATGAAGTTATTTTTCTTAAAATATCAGCGAAGAAGGATTTAAGCCCTACTGATAGGAAAGAGGTAGCTCATCTGAGAGGCTGATTGTGTTTATTATGTAAGGCAAAATTTAAATGGACCCAGTAGTTATCAGTCTCTTCTGACAGAAACCCCAGTGTACAGCTGATAGCTCTGTTTCTCTCTCTCACACAGAGAGTTAAGTGTTTGCCCTAATCAGTGTCACCCTAAGAGCCCGTGAAGAACGTCTGATAATCCAGCTATATTCCACCCTGCTGCTCTCTCCAGATGCCAAAAATACAGCTGTTATCAGTGAGGACAGACATCTGGAACCAAAGAGCTGCTGTATCTTTATGGGGTGTCTTTGTGTTAGAAACACCTTTGCAAATGTTTAATTTAATCAGATTAATTAAAAACTGCTTAACGAGCCTTCTAAGTCAGCTTCAGGTTGAGCTCTTGGCTTTACTGTGAAAACCCTTCTTCTCTCAGAGACTCGCCTCAGACTAGTTCAAGATTTAGCTTGTGCCGTTTTTTAGTTTTTTGTTGGTGACTTTGAAAGTGGTTTGTAACCATAAAAAGACATGAAAAACAATGTGTTTATGTGCAGGTTTTGCAAAGTTTTGCTTTTCATTTTGACAAGCTTTTCCTTCCTTTTTTCTAATATTAGCAGGTTATTTAAAGAAGAAAATTAGCTAACTATTAAAAAGTATTTCCTCAGGAGAACAGAAGAAACCAATTCTAATAAACATTTCATGTCTGTAATAACTTAATGATGCCTATAAATGTTAATATGTTTTCAGATTATTTCATTCAGGAAATGTTTGATACTAAAGAAGAACATAGCTGAAACTTAGGATGAATAACAAATATTTTAGTCTAAAGCTTATACCATGTGGGTATTCTACTTTTAAAACAAGATTTATAATCAAAAGACGTGCAAACATACTAATTTTACTCCTCTCTCTGCATTTTCCTCACCTGTTTACATTTGTCCTCTGCAGCCTTCTTATCCGTTTCTGCCTGCTCTGCACGGTCGATTGCGTTCTCCTTGTCCAGTTTCAGCATCTGCATCTTCTTTTTGATGGCTTCCATAGTTGCAGCTCAATTCCCTTTCTCTCGGATTTCAAGAAAAGTACTTTTAAATGTTTTTTTTTATTTCCACCTGTTGTGCTTTTGATGCAGGGGATATGTAAGTCTTCAAGTGCAAAGATCCTGAAGAACAACAAAAGCGACAGAGACAGAAGCGAAGAGAGCAGAGGGAAGGAGACAGAGAGAGATGTGGAAAAGAGCCCTATATGGGTAGTTATTTCGGCTCCAGCAGAACCTGCCTCCTGTCTCCAGTCACCCTCTCCTCCTCCCCTTTCATCTCCTCCCATGTTTCAGGACTCCCTCCCTCTCCATCCATCCTCTCCATCCTTTCCTCCTCTCTTCATTCCTCCTCTCATCCTTCCAATCACCACTCTGCTTTCACCCCATCCTGACTCCCTATCAGGCCCTCAGGAAGTCTCCACCCTATCAAACTTATTTCTCTCTATTAGGAACTGCCAGGCTGCTCCATTTCACTCCACTTAAGCCTTGGCCCTGCCAGATCTCCTTATTTGGGCTGCTGGGTTTTCACATACCGGCAGCACCTTCTACATATAACCTCTTGTATGCTTCTCAATAGTACAACGTATTTTACACCTAGGGGACACACCTGATTGGTAGGACATATATATATATAAAGGTATAAATATAAAGATGACTATATTATATTTATATCAAGATAAAAATAAAGATATTATATTTACATAATTATAAGCAAAGAGATGAGTTGCAATTATATTTTTTCTTTACCTCCTGATATGGGTGTGGCCTTGAAGCTGTTTCAAGAAAAAAATTACTGCCTGCTGTGGGGAGTGTTGACAAGTTCATTCAGTGTGCTGCAAATACAACAGTGAGCACTAGCCATGAGGACTGCATCCATTCAATGAAATATGGTGCCATCAGCATCACGATATGGAGGTGCTTTTTTAATGGCAGAAAAGCTGGTCAGAGTTGATGGGAAGATGGATGAACTGGGGCAGGGCTTAAACGTCCTACAATAATGGCAGCCATAGCATTCTGCAATTATGTTTGTTTCTGATCAGTAATAACCAGTGGTGTCAAAAGTTGCAACCTATTCTCATTATGAGTTCGTATGAAATCGTACGGATGAAATCAGCACTTATTCATGTCTCTAACTACGTTGCTTGCTGTTTTATATCTTAGGGTTAGGGTTAGGGTCAGGGTTAGGGCTAATTGTAATTTATATTCTATATTCGTGAATGGTGCGTCAGATGCGCATGCGCATATGACGAAAAAAAACATCCAAAACGTACGAAATTACGGTGCATAACTTTTCGTACGATTTCATATGCACTCATAATGAGAATATGTTGAAAGTTCACACATTTGTTAC
>NW_015151137.1:120450-186636 GCF_000732505.1 Cyprinodon variegatus
AAAATTCTTTGAGATAGAACCAAGGATGAGGGAGGTCTTGTTGATCTCCGTCTCCATCTCCCGATACGCTCTCGCCTGTGTCCGACCTATCAGATTTTTCAACACCTTCTTCTGAATCCGACATTGTAGCATGGCATAGACAATTCGTGTTTACAGTTTGAAGAACACCTGCTTGCTTCTGATGATTTCCTTTAGCTAACCAATGAGTGTTTGCATTATATGACTCATCCAGTTACTCTAGTTTTCACTAGATGTGGATGGCGCCAATGATCTGCATTGGATGGCGCACATGACTTGATATAAATATTTATAAACATAAAACGGAAGCCAAAAGTAACGAGTAACATTTGTTTAAAAAAGATAAGGAATAGAAAGTACAGATACTTGTGTGAAAATGTAATGAGTAGAAGTCAGAAGTAGGAAGAAAAATAAGTAATAGGGTAAAGTATAGATACCTAAAAGTATACTTAAGTACAGTCACAAAGTATTTGTACTTTGTTCTTGACGCCTCTGGTGATTACCAAAGCTGCTTTGGTTTTATTACTGCAAAATGGTATTCAGCAACTATAGTATCTAGAGCTGCTGGAGAACCATTAGATGGCAGGAGAGAAAAAAAGGGGCTTTTGGAAATTCTGCTAACCTTATTTTACAGTTTGATGAGGGAGCAATGAAACCAAAAGGGGTATATTTTCATGACACTGAACAATTTCTCTCAACTTGTAAAAAGTGAGAAAAATGCAGAAAGCTAACAGAGCATGTCTGAAGGATATGTGCATTGGCATGAAGGTAAAATGATTAATCATGAAGATAATCAAGAAGATAATTAATCATTTATTATTACTAAAAATGTATCCTTGCTTTCAATTCTCTGATATACAAGGATACTACACTCATCTTTTACCATAATCAAATGCCAGTGTTTACATTTGGAGGAATAGGGGGATGCTTGTAAGCATAAGAATGTCATCCAACACATGTGAAGTGCCCTTTACAATATAGACAATGTTGTGAGGAAATGTGTTAGAATAAAAGCAAAAGGTGTTGATAAGATTTCTAAGATCTAAGAATTTAAGTTCTGGAAACAAATTCTTCAAAATAGAAAATTAAAGAAAGAAAAACGTCAAAACAGTTAAAAACGTGCTTTAAAATCAACCTATTGGACTGACCCCTACTAAAGCCATGCTTAGTTTTATGGTAAATTTGTGGAAAATGATGAAACGGTGCACTGAGGAAAGCGGCCAACACACTAATTCATACCAGTTCGGTCAGGCAGACTCAGCCAAAACACCAGCAAACATGTTAGATGCTTGTGGAATAAGCCATATGCCAAACAAAGTCATTTCTATCAAATATTGACGAAGTTTATGTTCTGAATTTGGATAAACAAAAAAGAAAAAAAGTATTTTTATCAAAATAATTTTGCTTATGCTATCTAATAAACAGGATTTTAAGAAATATCTTAATTTGATTTAATGTCAGACAGTGAAATTGTTTTTTAATGTATTTTTTATTTTTTAGGACAATTCTTTCCTTGTAATTTCTGGGTTATGTCTGTGGGCCAAAACCACTAATTGCTCACTAGGGCCTTTGAGTGGTCTTACTGTTTTTCCTTGAGTTTTAAAAAGCACATTTACAATCATATTTCTCTTTATTTGTTCTGGAATTTCCAGATATAATTAACTGAAAGAACCAACTTCATCCTAAATCTGAAAACCAACCTTATTAGTACTTTTCTGCACAGCTTAAAGCAGCAGCAGTTGTTAGTCGCTTACACAAACTGAATGAATCTGGCCATGTTTGGCGAGTCATTCATGGACCATGAGTGATTTTTAGGGTATTTTCTCTTGTTGTTTCAAGCATGCTTTCTTCATGTACTTTCCAGACACAGGAATACACTGCATGAACCCAGAATGAAGAAGAAAAGGATCCGATTGAGGGAACGTGTTTTTTTCTTCTCTAATTGTTACGTGTGATTAATACCAGATCATGCTGAGTAGGAGGATGCAACCGCAAAGGAAAACTTCTGCCAGGCTAAACACACTTTGCAGAACTTCAGATCCTCCTACTATAGTTTGTCAGCGCACTCACACCCTCTGGGTGGAAACATTAAGCATGCCTCATGCAGCCTGTAAAGCACTGCTCCTTGTATCTTTCTTGGCCCCTTGTAGACAGAAGTACATATTTCCTGTATGACATTAAGCTTCTGAAACGCCTGTAATGACGTCAGGATTCCCACTACCAGCCCCACTTCCTTACTCACACCTTCTCTTCGGGCTTTACTGCTTTAAATGAAGCTGAGCTGAATTAGGTCTGCATGCCAGAACATATTTGTATAAAACACATCACCGTGTCACAATCTGCTTAATGCTCACTGTTTCACAACTTGAGCTGTCCTCCCAGATGTGCTTAACCAACATGTTGTAACTCACTGCCTGAGTGAAAAGAATCCATTGTAGAAAGAAATGTACATTTAACAACCATATTCTATTTGATCCAATAACCTAAGTGATTTTTAAGCACAATAAATGACTCCAGGACAGTCGTGCTGCCTAGAAACCAAACCTGCACCACAGGTTCAGGTGGTGGGAATTAATGTGGTAAGGAAAAAAAAGCACACATGCAATGTAAAGAAAAATGCTCTCAAAGGCCCAGAGCAGGTTTAGATCTTTCTGGTCACGGTGCATTCTTTTGATGTAAAAAAAAAAAAAAAAATAGAAGCTACTAAGGTAAAACAAGGGGGAAAAATATTATTTTTTAAATATTATATTTGGTTTACTAAATATTTTGGTTGTCAAACCATAGTTCTCAGCAAGGGGAAGGTTTTGTTCCCAGTGTTGGTGTTAATCATTTGCTAAGTGACATATTAACGCTTAGCAGGAATGTTTTGTTCTGAAGCTCATACTCAGACCTGAGAGGACATCAACCAAACGTAACAGTTTTGTTGTTCCAAACGTTAAAAACGTGGAGGTTTGATCATGATCATGCTTAAAAACCAGGCTAACTATTAGCAATAAAAGATTAAAAAAAAGAAAAACAGCAATTCAATATGGGTCAGATTTGAACTCACAACTAATCTACTCTGTTCAGGTCCTGCATAACATAGGTGTGTCCCTGTTCTAAGAAAGCTGCTTCAAAAGGCTTAATTACTTCCTCTGCATGTTAGCCAAAAACATTTGTTGTATTCAGGTGTGCTTAAACAGGTAGACATCTACGGTCTGCTGGGTGGTGGCCATTAAGGACTGACTATGAGATGTGCAATTTTTTCAATGGGTGCGTTTTTTTCTTCACTCATTTTATTTTTTTATTTTAAAACAAAATAAACTTAAATTTATCTTCTGCAGCAGTTTTGGAAAAAAACAACAACAACTTAAATGCTGGTGTTTGGAAAAAGTGTCCTTAAATGTTTGAAAACTGTAGAATTACTTATTATCAATATTTTGCTATTAATTCACAGATCAACTCAGTATGAAATGCAAAACAAAGATAAATAAAGGTAAAAACAAACCTTTAAATGTATTCAAATTCTGCTTAACTATACTTCCGATTTACAACATATGTACCTTCTTAAGGTATTTTGTAAAGCAAAATATATAAAATATAGTCAATTAATTTCAGTTTTATGTTAAAATGACTTACATTCTATCTCAGTCCTTGAGATAAATTGACTTATTTCACTTATTCACTTATCTATTCTGTTCAATGATATAATGATTTCTTTCTTAGAAAACAAACTGCATCAAGTTGTCATCTTTGCTGCATTCCCTCCTCCTGAATATACATATAACTACAATGGACAGTTTATTGCATCTAGTTTTCAACTCTGCAGCAATTCCTCCGACCATTCATGTGGCAGTGGACAGTTAGTTGTATTGAGTGGTTAACTACTGTATGCAGCAATTCCTCATTCTGACTGTAAATTGAATTTAACATTTAATATAGTAAAGAATTAAAAGATACAGTTAAACATTCTTCCCTTCCTTAGAATCTGCTATCTCAGCTGCAGTATGGAAGTATTTTGTGGGCATAGTTTAAGTAAGCTTGCTTTTAGCTTCTCCTTTCAGATTAACGGAGCAAACATCATTTTGGGAGTAGCTTTGTCCTTAACTTCCCACTTTGTAAGCAGCATCAGCAAGTTTTCTTTAAACTCAGTCTGAACTAATTTTCTCTAGGTTTGGTTTGACCTTCAAACTTCTCTCTTTCATTGCACATTCTACATAATTAATCTAGATGGTTTTCATGGTGTATCTGCAGTTATATCTCCTGAACAAATTCTGGTTTATTCATGCCCCGCTGACTGGAGTAAGAGATGTTTTAAATGGATTAGTTCAATAATGGATAGAGCTACTTAATTATGATATTGCTCACTTTCTAAGTATCGGATCCATGTAAAAGGGCAGCTTTTCTGTTTATGTTTAAGATTAGGGTCCTCCTATGAGGAGGAAGCACCTTATCTTATGATAGTAGAAGGATTTTAAGCTAAGTTAACAGACTAATGTAGTTGTCCTTTGATTTTTTTTTCTACATGCTTGATCTTTAGAAGGTCACCGGAAGTAGATAAGTGCATTTCCTGAACTCCATGGATGAGATGTGAGATGCATTCCTCTAGACACTAAACCATCACAGGAAACAACACAGACAAGGGACCAGCAACCATTTACATATTGCACATCAAAGTAAAACAAAATTTACAACAGAAAAGCCCATTTACCCTAAAATCTATGTTGCTGGAAAGCAAACAGCAGTTAGGATAAAGGGCAAAAATGTGCCAACTCCAAACAAAAAAGTTTGGATATTCAGTTGTTTCCTCTGCTGTCGTTTTGCTGTAATAGAACAGACTCCTTCAGTGAGTCCAGCATGCTTGCGTCTATGCTTAAGTTTCTCTTCAGTACGATTCCATTCTCTGTCTTCCAGCATTAGCAAGACCACAGAGGTCATAGTAGATTATGGGATACCCAGGAGGACTGACCAGGCTCCTCTCTGCACATAGAAGGAGGTAATGGAGGGTGTAGACACCATGACGTTTTTGGGCATTCATTTTTACTCTGACCTCTTCTGGAGTGAACACCTTCTGAAAAGGTCCAACAAAGTCTCCTCTTTCCTAGGAAGTTAAAACGGTCTGGGCTTTGTCCTCAGCTACTGACAAACTTATACAGGAGGAGGATGGGAAGAACCCTGTGTCTTATGTGTTATGGGAGCTGCACGGCACAGCAGACAAAGCATGGGTGGTAAAGACAGCACAGGGGGTTATGGGATGCCGTCTGCCAGACCTGGACTCATTTAACAAAAAACTGTCTAGGGGTCAGATGCATCGTCACAGATCAGGCCTATGAGTTGTTTGTACCATTTCCATCAGGTCCACTTTCCATTCCACTAGGAAATGATTCAGGGACATCACATCTAAAAGGAATAGGGCTAAAGTTTCTCTCCCACGGCTATTAAAACAATCTGCCCCCTTCCGACACAAAACAAGGCTGGTCTTACACAAGCCATGCATAAGCTGTTATACTTCATATTTTATACTTCATTTACAGATGTTTTTTGCCTACTATTCATGCTCCACTTTTTCTTCTGCATGCCTTTTTTCTCTTTTACTTTTTAAGGACTTCCAAGAGATTTTAAAGGGTCCTTATTAATGTGCATTCTGAGGGGAGTTTCCTTTTGGGTTCTTACTGACAAAAATGCTTGATTTATCTGAGCTTGGATCACAGGTGTAAGAAGACCAGGACATCTTTCCCAGAGACACTGCAACCTATTCTGAGGGATCCCAAGTTTTGGGGTTTTTTTTGGCCTAAACAGATACACAGTTCCTGCAGTGGGTTTTAATTCAGGTCCCCTTCTATCCTCATGTGCAAAAGACTTCTGTATGGGGGGACAGGGCATCCAGATCATATTGACTTTTCTATTAACTTCCTCTCTTTCAGTCTGTAAAATGGCCACATTAATGTAGTGAAGGGCTTTGATTAGCACCATGATTTTGGAGGCTATTTTGTATCCGCCAAAGCCCTTGGGAAGATTTCAATAATCGTAGACCAGGCATTGTTGGTAAACCTTGTGAAGATTTGATGAGCCAGGTCTGTAACCATGTGTGCACTAGGTGCTTTTATGGATTAAAGCTGTCACACAATAACTGCAGTGTCTTTCTACAAAATTTGTGGCCATGTGGCAAAAAGAGTTTAAAAGCAAATAGGTTTCAAGTATAAACTGACATAAGAAGAAAAGTGCTTAGTACACAGAAAGTGTAAAGGGGAAAAATTCCATTAACACCTGAGTTTGATATGGATGCAAATGCAGGTCAAAGGAGACACAGTCACATGGTTGAAGTGTGTGATAAAATTTCATGACATGTTGATGACACACCAGCCTCAGGAACTCTATCTTCTAGTGACCTTATAAGGAGATTATTCCTGGGAGTCATTTACTATCAGACAGACTGAATGACATGCTAACTATTCACAGAGAGGCTGATGGGAAGATGAGACGTATAGTCAACACAAATCATCTACAGCTTAGTAAAGCTGCAGTTATTATCACCGCTCTGCACTTCTTCCCTATTTACAACAGCTGTAATTTAGTTCCTGTCTCCTCCCAAGTTTTAGTCCCATACAATGTTTTTCTTTTCTTTCCTGCTTCCTCTTCTTGCCTCCTGCTTTACTTCAGGTCTCATATTACAGAGTCTTCCTGTTTGACCGTGTTCTCACCTCCCGTCAACTATGCATACACTTAATCATGCATAATCTTTTGCTATAACCGGATTTCAACTCTTTGGTCACAGAGTAAGGAGATGTGTGTGTGCGTGAGTCTTGAGGGGGTGACTTTTACATAGTGAGCTGCGTGAGGATGAGGATGGGCTGGACTTCCAACTCCAGAGTAAGAAAGAGGAAAACCCTCCCACAGGAAACAAGCGCTCTGCTCCACATGGCCTTTTAAGGTAAAAAACTCCCCAAAACTCTTCTCACTGGGGAATATATAGTCACATTTAAAGCTACAGTAAGAACAAGGGAGGACACCATGAAAAAAAACAAAAAAACATATGAGAAGTTAGAAATAATTACACATGTTAATAATCAAAGACTAAACTTGAGCAGAGGAACTTTTTTTAAGCACAGCAGCTTGGCTTTTTGTGCTAGCTGTGGGGATAGTTAAGCCACATTTTCATAGCATTTCACTATCTTAGCATTTATGACTGAAATTAAACAGCACTACAGGTCCTGGCTGTTTCTCGCAATGATGAGAAACATTCCCATCTGCTGTTAGAGTCAAATTAAAAGGAGTGTGGGAAACAGGCCCCATACATCTTCACCACATGGGAAAATCATCAACAACCGGAATGTACAGTAAACACAAGAGCACATCCACTAACTATACCCCTCAGTAAAGGAAATTGTGTGTTAAAAGGAAAATTGCATCTACAAAATGAAACAGAAAAATGCTGAATATATTTAATAGTGCATTAAACTTGAGTCCAGGTCTCAGACATTTCTGTTTCTTTGATACACAAAGGCTAGGGAAAACAAGGAACCAGGTTTACTCTTTAAACTTATATTATTAAGTTCCCAGTGGGGAGAGTTGGTGATGCAGATTAGTGGTGCTGATGCTTTATGGCTTGCACTTTTCTGACAGCAGAATAAAATGTTCCCATTTTATGGGACTAGATGACATGGAACTGTGTTATGTTAATATTTCTTAGCAATAATGTTTCTAATTAAACTTCTTGAGTGACTATATTTTATTCCAACCTGACTTCACCTTAATGCCCTAGTCGTATTATTACTGAAATACCTAACGTCTTTAACCCAACAAAAAAAATTAATTAACTATGAATGAACTACGCAGAAAAGAAATGACCTGATAGACCTTTAAAGACTCAGGCTAATACGTCTGTCTCGTAACAACCAGTGAGTCGGAGTCGCTACGCTTGAGGACTCACCTGTCAATACTGCAATTAACTCAGTTTTAGCTAAAATAGTGACAATTTCTTGTTTAAAAAAGGAGCAAATAGAAGCAGCTTTTGAAACATTCAACAATGGCCTCCATTTCAGTAAACACGTCCCGAATTTTGGTTTTGGAATTGTGACCTCTGAAACGTCACAATTCGATGCTACGATTGGCTGAAAACGTATTATGGATGGTGGGTACCAGCTGGTACATCACCCAATCAGCTCGAAGCATTGTACTAACCGTCCTCCCTTTTTACGGACAGCCATCCCAGATTGATAACGTAGAACTTAACTCAGTTCTACACATATCAATCTGGCTACTGCCAGGTTTCACTAACCTCGGCATGCCAAATGCTCAGAGTTTACACATTTATTCGGAGAGTTGGATCTGCTTTTAGATTATTTACCCCATTTGACCACTTGAGGACAACTATCGGCCGTTCATAGAGGTTAAATTTGTCATCCCAAGCTAGTTGTGTCCTTTTAGAGCACCAAAGTGGGAATTTTGTACAAAGATAAAAACAATAAACAAAATGGGAGCAAATGGCATGATTAATTCAGATATGTGAAGAACTTGATGTTTCATTCAGTGCAATTGATTTCTTTACAGCTGAACCAAATGTTTTTTAATACAGCTCCGAATCATCAATGCCTGGAAATGTGTCACACATGTTCTAGTGCTAGTTGCTGACAAATTTGGCCTGCATCACCATCTGGTGATGCTATATTTTACTATAATCTGTTGTCTAAGCACTTTGTGATTTTATCTGTGGAAGGTACTATATAATTAAACGTTATCCTTCTTACTTGTCTGTGTCCTCAAGAAATCCTGGAAAATATTTGCTGCAAAGTTTCCCCCATTGGCACTGAGAACTACATTTAAAGGTTAGCAAGACCTAAAGACTCCCGCTGCATTAAGACAAATAAAAGGCCTTAGTTGTCAGTGTAATAAAGGTTCAATCTAAATGGTCCTAAATATGTATACACAGAGTTAGTGTGAGAAAATCTCTATTTCTACAGATTAAAGACAAAGTCTTAAACGGTTGGGTAAAAACAAACTATTACCATCAAGAATCTTAGCCTAAAGAGTTGTTTTAATGGTAATGGTTGTTGTTATTAGTAGTTTTTATAATACTAAAATAAATCACCATTTGCAAATGTCATAAAATAAATGTTTGTTTGATTCTGCGTATGCAAGACTCTCATAGCATGAGCCATGCTTGCTGCACAGCCTGGAGGAAACTGAGGAAACACTAGGTATGTGTTTGTGTCCCCACTTGGGAGCTGTCTCATCTTGCCTGCTGTTATCTTCACCCAACATTTGCCTGCTTGACATTGTTTATGAAGGTTTTGTAAATGATGATCTGCAGCTAAAACAGCTGTCGTCTCATTGTCTGAGTAAGTCATACTTTCTCACCTCATCAATTCTCATGAAGATGAGCTAATAGTGAGGGAGGAGAGAGAGAAAGGAAACCTGAGGTTTTTTCTGAGCATTAAACCTCTACTTATAAACAAGGATTGTATGTGATAGATCCGTACAGTGTAGAGCACTTTTTTTTTTTTTAAATAGAGTTGAAATGTTTGGGGTTTTTTTGTTTGTTTTTTAAACATACAAGATTTTTCAACCTTTCCATTGTGGATGATGCTGAATGTTGTTCTGCTTGAAGGTAAACTTCTTACCCACTTTCAAATCTTTTGCAGCCTCAAACAAGTTTTTTTCCAGGATTGTCCTCAACTTAAATCTTTAGATCCTTCTATAACTGTTTACATGCTTCCTGTTTAAGAAAGTTATCTCCCCAGCATAATGCTGCCACCACCCTGTTAAACCATTGGAATTGTGTTCAAAGTTCTCTTCCCAGCAGACATAGCCTTAAGCATGTGGAACAAAGAGTTGCATTTGGGGTTCAGTTCAACAGAGAACCTTACTACACATAAATGTAACATTTATTATTTAGCTTATATCAAAATTAAACTGCAGCTATAATCCTTTTTCTTGACTAATTGGACCTTTCCAGTAATTTTAGAATTCAAACACACCAAAACAATATCCCAAATGCTCAGTTAAACATATTTTATTAATACATATGTTGTGCATATCACATTTTCAGACATTGATAAGTAAAAAGGTAATATTTTCTGAAAAACAGATCTCAAAAATACATGATTGGTGCAATGGGTTTAATGCCATCTGATACAATCTTTTAACCAAGTTTCAGGTTAAGGTTACATTGCAATGAATTGAAAGGTTTGCCACTGTATCATAATTTGCAATGAGCAAGTTACATTTGTCGTGCAATAGAAAAATATATATTACCTACAATGATGGTATTAAATCTGCAAAGCACCGTTTTCAGGCATTTTTTTTTACATTATCAGACTTAGACTTAAACGAACTTTATTGTCATTTTTTTCACACAGTGTATGCAAAATGAATGTGCACACACATTTCAATACATACAGCTTTCTGACAGTGAATGAGCAATAGCTTAGCAGTGAAATGAACATTTCCATTTATAAAGTGCAACAGTGATCAAAATGTAAACAGTGTAGGAGGGACATGGTGCAAAAGGCCTTGATGTTGAAGTTTCAGAGCAGTGCAAAAATAAATTAATATATATGGTGCAAAATGCAGTAGAAACACTGAGTTGAGTTATTTTTTGTATTATTATCAATATTATCATGATTTTTAAATTTCAAGTCAAATTATTTTCTCTTTAGTTAATCTACTAGGTGCCCATATTTTACTGTTTAACCTCTGAATACTCTTGGGTTTCAGTCAGCTGCCTATTGAATTACTAGGCCTACTGGAAAAGGGGTTGATGAGAGCGGCAGAGGAGCATAAAAACTGTAACGATGTGGGCTATAAACCCAAAACAATTACTTTAAATGAGCTATAAAGCTCCATAGAGCTGAAAGAAGCCACAGAGTTTGATGCACTGACAGCTCCTGTACATTAGTCTTCAGGATCTTTAAGATATCCAAAACATTTAGTTGTCCCTTCTGTCATTTTTATAAATGATATCAGACTTAACCTCTCAGAAGAACCCAAGGTCAAAGCTGTTCTTGCTCAAACAAAACTGTATTAGAGAGGTTATCTCATGGCGAGCCTTTCAGATCCTGAGTAGGAAGAATGCATGACGTTAACCCACAGTCATTCTGCTGATACACTGCTGATAACTGCAAGCACTGCCCTGTTAAGTGACTCATAAAGTGCTGCTACTGCCATCAAGTCATATAAGGTCAAAGGTTCTACTATGATTGATCAACACTCCTGAAACTCTCTCCTGAATTAGAAATAAAAGACAAATAGAAAAAGAGAGATGTTAGGGGGGTATGAGAAAAATCCCTACTGCTTATCGATGCAGATATGTCTAACTTTAAATTGAACTAATTGAACAGCTGTTATAGATTTACTTCTTAAGGCAAGCCTTTTTGTTCACACAGAAGCCTTTACTGTAACATTAAACAGATCACTGCTTTGGGTCTGTACATTCTCTTCTCCCATCCGCTCATTTGCAATCGCCTCCAGGCTGCAAATCCTCGTTCTAAAAGTACTCCCCAAATAATCTGCAGAAGTTGAACATCCTTCCCCACCAGCTGCTGCAGGCTTGAGTTTGCTACTGATGGCTTCCTGCGCTGTCTGGGCTTTAAACCACCCAGCATGGCCTGTAGATTACCCATTGACGGCCTGAAAATCCCTGGACTGAGGAGTAGCTTGTTTGATAACTGAATGTTCTGCTCTTGCTAAGTAAATTTGTTCCCTCGAGTATTAATCTTTCAAGCGTTTGTATTACTCTACCTATATTCAGAGTAAAAATCTATCTGCAGGTAACTTTTTGCCCTCTTGACCAGAGTGCAGTTGTGTGTGCTGAACTCTGATCTTAGTCCAGGGTACACACACTTTTGAACATATGGTTTCATTTAGATACTAATGCAAGAGTTGTCTTTCCATGCAAGCAAAGGAGCACCTGCATCCAGACCACTGATATAGTTTTAAATATTTGTTTCACATATCAATTTTTTAATATGTAAATTTTTTCAGATTTTTAACTCCCTCCCTTTTTTTTGCTGAAAACATGACTTGAAATGTAGGTTTTCACATTTGCAATGTCAGCACCTTCTCCCTGTGTCCCTGGTTTGAAATAATGCCAGTTTCTATTTATAAGGATGTCCCTAAGTTAATGTGCTGCTTGCAGGCAGTTTGATAACCCTGAGTTAGCATCTCCCTCTTCTGGATGACTG
This sequence comes from Cyprinodon variegatus, assembly GCF_000732505.1. Taxonomy (NCBI): domain Eukaryota; kingdom Metazoa; phylum Chordata; class Actinopteri; order Cyprinodontiformes; family Cyprinodontidae; genus Cyprinodon; species Cyprinodon variegatus. The sequence goes on from NW_015151137.1 coordinate 132,630, forward strand.
GGATACCACACTCATTTTATAGTAACTTCTTTTCTGGTATAAAAAATAACCTTGCTGTCTTTCAAAATTCTTGCTGCTCTTAAAATTGATTACATTGTCATTTTCCATCCATCNCTCTTAAAATTGATTACATTGCCATCATCCATCCATCCATCCATCCATCCATCCATCCATCCATCCATCCATCCATCCATCCATCCATCCATCCATCCATCCACCCACTTATTCCCTCAGGGTCAAAGGGGCCCAATGACGATCTCTTGCAGACTATGGGCGAGAGGAGGGGTACACTCTGGACAGGTTGCCAGTCTGTCGCAGGGTAACACAGAAAAACACAAAGAGGTACAACATACACACACACCTACCTAAGGACAATTCAGAGATTTCAATCATCTTAACAGTCAGGTTTTTGGACTATGAAGGAAGCCAGAATACCCAGAGAGAACCCACACATGTACAGGAAGAATATGCAAACTCCATGCAAAAAGATCCCGGGTGGGGAACTGGACTCAGAACCTTCTTGCTGCAAGGCAAAAGTGCTACAAACTGCACCACTGTGCTGCATTGTAAGGACGTTAACCAAAAACTGCATAATATTTTACTATTATTTGTGTAAATTTTCCTTTTATGTAAAATTGATCTTAAAAGTTTGGTTTTCATATCTATACAGCCCTGCTGAGACCACACATGCACTGCTATGAAGGCTTCAATATTAGATATTTGTTTTAACCTGCTTTCTATGTCTAGAAACAGACTTCTTATTTGCCAAATAATTTAAGTTTAGTTTGATTTCATGGAGGCTTTTTGTAAACAGACGTTATAACCTAAGGTCTTTTTGTTACATCGCCAACAGTGTTAACAGCCACCCCCCCGTGCAGCTTATGCCAGAAGCATCTTCTTCATCTTGAAGAAATGTTTTCTTTTTGTTTATTGACAAATCAGATGTCTCTCTCCAAACTACATGTATCTTCATCTTTCTGTATCAAGCAAATACTGAATATTACCATAACATATCAGTCCGGGACTCTTAAAACACTGATAAATCTAAAAACAACAGCAAATTAGCAAAACTCAGTTTTCATTTAACATGATTTTTTCTTAAGTTATTTTTATATTATCCAACCTAAGTAATGTCTATTTATTTTTTATTTATTTCATTAGAAATTACTGTAACAGTTGATCTGCTGTGGAGAGGCCTAGTCTGCCTTTTTGGTTTTGTTACAAAAAGAAGAATGTCTTTTTTTTTTTTTTATTCATATCCACATTCTACCAACTCTTAAAGTGTTACTAATTGTGTTATCACATTTGTGCATTATATGAAATATATGAACTTTGTCTGTTTCAGCATCAAATGTAAAACTGCAGTGCAATAAAACAAACAGCTACAATATTTAAGTATTGACTTGAGAAAATTTTTAACAAAAAAACCCAAACAAGATTCTAATTTTTTTATGGCTTTTTACTTCTTTTTTTGGTACCGTACCAACAATATCTCCACTGTAGTGGAAATCCAGTAACTTTTGGAAACTTTTTAGAGAGATTCCCAAGCATTCTAGTGGCAGGATTAATTCTTACGGGTTTGAGGATGACTCCAGGAATTTCCCACAAAGCAAAGATAACGCTGTGGATGGTGAGGTTCAAACAAATTATGGAAGAGCAAGGATTGTCTTTAGAGCTATAGCAGATTTGAATCTGTTTTACATTCTTCTTTAAATCCCTGCCTTCTGTGTTTTAACATGTTTTTACTGGCAGTGTAACACCCAGAATTGTTGTCTGAGTTCCAAGGAGACGCCTTAAAGATTTACTTTCACAAAAGTAAACCTCTCTCTCTCTGTTTCTCTAAAAAGCCAGAAATAACTAATAAGAATATCAAGAGAATGCTGCTTATTTGCCTTATGCCTTTTGTGTTGCCACCAGAGCCTTGAATCAGTAGGACCTTATTTTTGAGGTAGAGTAGAGTAATCTTGAGGGACACATACTACAGTATATCTAAACTGCATTGAATTGAAAGATATGAATAACTATAGACCCATCTCTATTTATTAACAGCATTGTCAAACATTTCTCTACAACATTTAACCTTCTTACATTTACTAATGATATATTTCTGACTTTAATATTAATTTGTGCAATGGTGCCCTATTTATTGACTTAGACCCAAACAACTTTGATTGTCATTTTGTATACACAGAGTGTCTGCAAAAACAAATTTCGTTTAGTACAGCTTTTCAGACAGTAAATAAAAATTTCTATTCCATAAAGTGCAGGAGTGGTCAAATGTAAACAGTGTGGGAGAAAAAAACAAACAAAAAAAAAACAAAAAGAAACATGGTGCAAAAAAACACATTGATATGGAAGTTCAGAGCATTATTATATATGGTGCAAATATGCTGTCTTTTTGGTTTGGTGTTATCAGTGTGATGCAGAGTGTGTGAGATGATTTAGAAGGTTTTTTTTGCCAGCAGTCTGATTGCAGTGGGGAAGAAATTGTTGCAGAATCTGCCAAAACTACATCGATTTCTGCAAAGCCTCTTCCCAGAGGGCAGCAGGGAGAACAGTCCACGGTGGGGGTCTGAGGAGTCACTGATGATGTAATGGGCTTGTAAGCACTGGCATGAAATTTCTTTGATAGAGGGAAGAGGTGTCCCGATGATCTTCTCTGCTGTTATCACCACCTTTCTCACTTTCTTCGAGTCGGAGGAGCTGGAGCCTCCACACCACACAGTGAGACAGTTGGTCAAAACGCTCTCTATGGTGCTTCTGTAAAAGGTGGTGAGTATGTGGGGACAGGTGGGCTCTCCTCATTCTCTGTGGAAAGTACATGCGCTTTTGTGTCCTTTCGACTTGTGAGGTGGTGTTTACTGTCCAAGTGAGGTTGTCTGTGATGTGCACCCTCAGGAATTTGGTGCTGCTGACCACTACTACAGCTGAGCCGTTGATGTGCAGTGAAGCGTAGTTAGGCCGATTCATCCTGAAGGCCAAGATGATCTCTTTCATCTTCTCCATGTTCAGGATCAGGCTGTTATCTCTGCACCAGCCCACCAGATGCTCCACCTCCTCTCTGTAGTTCTGGTCGTTGTCATCTCTAAAGATGGGCCACCCCTGTGGTGTTGTCTGCAAACTTCATGATGTGATTGGTGGTGAACCTGGGGAAGCAGTCATGTGTCATTAGGGTACCGGTAAATATCAGAGGGCTCAGGATCCAGGCCTAAGGGGCTCCCTGTGCTTAGGGTGATGACATCAGAGGTGTTCTGTTGGATCCGGACTGACTGAGGCCTGTTTGTGAAGAAGTCTAACAGCCAATTGCAGAGGTGTGTATTGAAGCCCACATTCCTTGTACACCCCCCCAGGTATGTTATCAGGGCCTTTGTTGGGTTGACTCTCCTGAGAGTCTTCCACACATCAGTATTTACAGCTCTTCTCCTCTTTGGTTTAACTCATACTGGCATCACACGTCAACAGAGTGTCTCCTTTAAAGGTAGCATTCTGTTTTTTGCATAATAAAAAGAGGTGTGCATCGGGGTTTCTCTCTTTAGCATCTTTTATTTTCATTCTTTATTAATGACCCTCCTCTTGCCTGCACGGACTGTAATTCACTTTAATGCTGATGACACTGTTATTTACTGCTCAAAATTGAGCCTTTACAGATATTTAGCATTCTCTTCAAAATGTCTTTGACAAAATACAAATTTGGCTTAAATCCCACAAAGTACTACTTAATATAACATAATCTCATGCAATGTTATTTCACCTCACCTGTCTGGACTCCACACCAGTTGAAGTTTAAATATATAGGTGCTGGACTCTTCATTTTCTTTTACTTCTCATATTCATTCTGTTACACATAAAATCAGATATAGTTTAAAACTAATTTATCAGTCAATTAACTGTTTCACTCTCTTTGTAAGGAAGACAATTGTTGCTCAGTTATTACTTCCAATTCTTGATTAAAGTGATAGCATTTATCGGAATACTTGCTGTATAACAGTCTGAGCAGATTGATTAAGAAAACAATTTCACTGATTATTATTCATATTCAAATGGTTTAATGCTTGTTTTCCCTGACTATTTAAGACAATTATTTATTCACTTTACCTCAACATATAGTGCAAGACATTCTATTCAAAAGTTTTTTGTTGTTACAAGAATCAACAAGGAAATGAAAATTCTTGTTTAATATAAAGCACCCTTTGACTGGGACAATCTCCCATCATCTCTCAGCTCCACAGCCTCTGTTTAAGGGTATAAAAATGCCATTGTTAATCATTTACAAGTATATCTATTTTTTTTTTCAAATAATTAGTTTAAAACTTTAATATTGCGTAGCTGTTGCTGTAGTTGTGTGTAATAATTGTGTGTGTATGGTAATGTTGTTAGGTTTTGTTTACATTAATGTTTTGGTGACATGTGTGCTGCTTCAGCTTAGGGGGTTTATCCTTTGAAAATAAGTTTGTCAAATAACTGGTAAAAAAAAAATAATAATCACCAACCTTAACTTTAAAAGAAAATAAAAAGACTGAATAAGCACTTTCTTGGTTTGCTTTGCTTTTAACACATCCCTCTAGGAGGCAGCATTGTATAAAAGCTGATTTTAAAAGTGATGCTTTTCTAGTGACCAAATTGTGTTTGGTTTACTATACAACTGGAGCTGGGAGCCCATTTGTAAACATTCTCATATTCTTCCACACCAGATAATCTGTTTTGCTGCACAGTAACCTTTTTTAAGGATTTACCACTTTATGTTCTTTTCCTGATATTTTGTCTTTTGTGTGCTAGTAAGCTTTCTTCTATTCGTTTTGATACTGATACAACCAACGTTTCCCACTATGGCACAATAAATGTAGTTCTCATCCTATCTTTTGGAAGGACAGCTCTGATCGCCTGTAATGTTATAATTTTCACACATTTATGAACCTCTGCATGCCATATCTAGAGCTACACGACATTTATAAAAAACATAATACCCCAAAACAGCAGCCATGCTCCTCACTGCTACACTCCAGTCGAAGTCATCAGATAATGCCCAGACCAAAAACAAAGAGCAGATCTTTTTCCACGTTCAGTTAGAATACAATGCATTCATTATAAATATGCCACAAAGTGAATATTGTGCTGTGCCTGCACACAGAGAACGGGAAAGTCGTGACCTTTAGTGAAGTGGGTTAGGTGGGTGAAGGGGTTAAATCTTAGCTGTGTCTGCAGAACGATTTGATTTGATAATTCCCACAACCTGTGAACCCTTAGAGAAGAACAATAAAGGCTGCAATATATATCCTATTCTTTTTGTGAGGCTCCAAATACCAGACATTTGTAGGTTCAGATTGGATGTCATGAGTGGTGTTGGCTTGAATTAGCCTGAATGGCAACCAGAAATCACAGAAATGAATCTTCAGGTAGACATGCAAATCTTTTTGCTTTCTGCAGAAAAAGAGGAGGAGAAAAGAAATATGCTCTGAGCTGAGACTCTACACATGTACTGGAGTGGTTCCCAGATCTGACTGCATTAGTTACAGTGGGGTTTTTTTCTTTGTTGGCAAACATGTGTTCCTTTACTGAAAAAGTAACAAGAACCATCTTGGAAACAGATATACATAAAAGACCAGCAATGAAAAATCCAACAGAAAAAAATGCTTCATCTCTATCAAGAATATCCTTTTGTAACTCTTCTGAAAATTGCACAATACTGTATGTGCATTTTTTGACCCTGAGACCAGATTGCATCTCCAAAGAAACATCCTGAGCATTGGCAATTGCTTTGTCTGAAGTTCTTAAAACATCAAAAAAAAAAAAAAAAAAAAAGATACAGGTTACATTTGAGGTAATGATGACATTTTGTATGTATTCCTGGTACCAGTTATATTGCTGGAGAGGATTAATGAGGAAAAGGCAAACTCATAAATTAAACACTTAATGCTATAACATAGAATCATACTTCTGCATGATGGTGATACTATGTGTTGGTGTGTGGGGGGGGGGCAGGGGGAACTTGGCTGAATGTGTAGCTGTGGGTGTGTCTGTGTGTGCTATGTTGTGGCTTGGATCCGGGTGATTTGCTCTCAGCCAATCAGATTGAAGCGGGAGGCGTTTCTTTGTAATGGGGGGTTGTCAGTCAATGATTAAAGGCTGGGGGAGGTTAAACTCTCCACCAGGCCGTAAAACACTGACCCTCTGAAGTTAGGAGTGTAGTATGATGTCTGTAGTAGGTCTCAGGCCAAAATATCTGCTTCAGCTCAAGTTTAAAATCTGAGGTCGATGCTTCTGGAATAGGTGCCAAGACTATGTTGATACAGTATGAAGGTCCAAATGTAGATGTATATGTGACATCACTTCATTTTGACTCAAAGGTCACTGAGTCCATTCAACTATTTTTAAACTTATGGAGTGTGTTAATATTTATTTAAATTATTATTCATCACAACATTAAATGAAGCTGCACCCTCAACAGAAATATAATTCCAGTCCAAAATGGTTGATTGTATTTGCAGACGTTGATCATGATCTTTGAAAAGTTTCCATGAAATCCTGGGTGGCTTTTTCACAAATTTTCTATCCAGACCCAGCTGTGATATTTGAGGAAAGGAGGGCAATACCAATTTCGGATACCTAATCAATACTCAAACCCTCTAAGAAGAAGGAATGTAAAAAAAAAAAAAAAAAAAAAAACAGTTTTTCAGGAAGATGTTCTCTATTTGATTGTTTTTTAAGGTACCTGCTGAAGACAAGTTAAGCTCTAAGAGAGTAGAATAAATCCTGCAGATTTTTCTGTGGACTATAGATAAATTATATCTGCTGCTTGAAGCTAAAATACTTTCAGAACATAATGTAGCAGCTGTGTTAATTTAAGATCAGCATCGGTTGCTATTTTTTATATGAAAGACATGGCTACTCATTATAACTGAACTTTATTGATCTCACTTTGGAGAAATATACCTCTGCATTTAACCCATTCCTTTGGGGATGCAATCGAGGTTTTTTTCAGGAACCCGGAGTGGTTGGATGATTATTAAGCATGGTAACCTACAATAAAGAAATATACACCTTTCATACCTTACCATACCAACTTTATTTATGAAGCACTTTATATACTGGACAGGACCAAAGTGCTGTACACAATCATAAAATACAATGCAATACAATACATACAATACTTCATCCTATTAAATGTTCGCTATACAAAACACAAAAATATTATAAATGAAATATACAGTTTATAATGGGTCAAGACTTGATATTGTCACAACATCTGGTAAAAGATCAGCGAAAGAAAGTATTTGACTACAGTGTCCTGTCATACTCTTACACCGTTAAATATTCTGTTTCACAGCAGAATAAAAGTGTTTTTTAGTAGTACTTTTTTACTTGATTTTTGTGCTGTCACAAAAATATCCACCATCTACTCTTTAGCAGAACGTGGGCTTCATTTATTTATAGTCAAAAACCTTTGGCTTACTTTTACTTGACTTCCTCCCTCAGATAAATTATGTCTCAGTTCCTCCTTTTTGGGATAATGTGAAGAAATTGCTCTAAACAGTCACTCTTCGTTTAGAATGGGGCATTAAAATACCTTTCACATAGAGTTAATCACACTAAATAGTACCTCTTTATTATATTTAGAAGTATTATCAGTTATTTCATAATTCCTCAGCTATTAATAACACCCCACATAATATGTGGGTTAAGGTGGGCTGATTATTTTCCATGACTTTATGACTTTATATGAAATTTGATCATCAACGTTTCTCAAACATTTTTTGGAATAGCTTACACATGATTGAAATGTGCAGAATTTATGTCCAAATGTCATAGCAGTAATCTGATAGCCCTGCTAAACTGTGGAGATACTCTGTCTGTGCCGATGAAAGGTTTCTCACCTTTATATCCTGAATTCTCAAAAATGGCTGACTCAGAAGGTCAGTTTGAGAAATTATATTTGAATTCAGTTAATAAATAGGAAAACATTTGTAGGAACTCATAAACTGTAAAGCACATAGTGCCTGTGGGGATCAGATGGCCCCAGAGGACCTATGAAGAGCCCACAAAATCACACAGCCCAACAGCAAAGTGCAACCAAAACCTTATTCATCCCTCATTTTTTATTACACTTTTTTATATAAATTTGAATATTACAATAACTAAACCTGTTATAAAAATATGTTTATTATACATGAAGTTTAAGTGAGATCTGACTTGTAGTTCAAAGGTTAGTACTAGTAGCTCTCTATATGACTCAGTACACATCAAGTAATGCTCACTTTCAATATGATCGCTGATCTCTGGTATGGAGCATTGAACCTGCATGTCAACATGGTCACATTGGATCTCACAGCATTTAACTATAATTTTTTACAATAAATATCTGTATTTTCACATTACAAGATCTGATTACATTATTTGCAATATAGTACTGTAATTGAATGTTCTACTGTGATATTGATGTTCGCACTATAGATTATTGTAAACATTACTTTTCACAAACTTCCCAACATTTTAAATGTAAATCTTTATTGTTCCAAAATGGGGAAATTTACTCTTTTTTAAATCCATCCCTTTGGGGAGCAGTGGGCTGCCACTGTTGGCACTTGGGGAGCAGTCTGTGGTTAAGGTTCTTGTTCAGGGACCTAGAGTGGCAACTCCGAACCTCTGGGACCAAAGTGCAATGCTCTAACAACTAGGCCCCCCTCCACCTACTCCACCTACTCCGGTAAAATACTGTAATCACACCGTCCTTTGTAATAACACAATACATTACAGTACCATTTGACACACCCATTTTGCTAGTTTGTACAGAATGCTGTTATCTATAATGGAGCTCAGGTACCAATCCTATATCTATTTGATTAAACTAAATTCTATTTACTGAATAGCTCTATGTGCTGCCTTCTGCTATTTAATAGAGACGAAGAAGAACTGATCACCCGGGTTTAAGGATTTAACAGGGTTTAACCTGAGCCAGACTTTACCACCATGATAGCCAAATTACAGTTATGGAGGTGGAATATAATTGTTTTTACAACATAGTGGTATCTGTACTCTGTGTTGGCACATCGGAACATCTCTTTCATTACTAATTTCTTTCTTTGGTGATTGATTTACTTACAAGGAAACTGAGTGTAGAGGATGTAGCTTGCAAAAATCAAAGATGAATTTATGTAAAACTGAGAGCTGTTCTTTTTGTATTTTGCCCACCTGTGAGGACACCGGAACGTCAATTGATCGACTTTGAATGAAAGATGTGAACGTGCAAAGTAAATAATTGTGTTGATTTTCAGCTCTGTCAATATATTTGTTGTTTTATTTCTTTTACTTTGTGTAATAAAATTGTCAGTGGTCTTGGTGTTTGTGTTCAATGTTCCTAAAGCAAATTCACAGCATGTTTTGATTAAATGTGAGATCAATACAATATTTTTACAATATTTAAGTAATTCGCTACTGAGTTTTTTTATTTTTACAGTAAAAATGTAAAAATCCTGTGATTTATATGTTGTAACATACTGTGATTCCAAAGCAAAATACAGCTATTTCATAATAATCACTGTAAAATTGCAACATGTGGCTTTTATTTTGGTGGAACCTACTGTGAATATATGTTACACATATTTTCAGTAAAATACTGTGATACCTTCCCTGTTGTTTACTGTGAAAATACTGTGAAAGTAATACAATCATTATCCAGTATTTTACTGTGAAATCATAGTGAAAACTTTAACAGTGCAGGTGATTAATAAGTTTAAAAAAAGAAAGAAACCATGCAATATAGACATCACCACAATAAGCTATTGTTGCAAATACATTATACACAGTTTATTATATATGAACCGTTCAGAAAAATTACACTTAATAAATTACTACATAGGCAGGATTGGGGTTTAGGGGGAGTGGCGGCCTAGTGGTTAGGGCATTGGGCTTTGAATCCTGAGGTTGTGAGTTCAATCCCCCACTCCCACAGACTGCCACTCTGGGTCCCTGAGCAAGACCCCTAACCCCACACTGCTCCCCGGGCGCCTCACAATGGCAGCCCACTGCTCCCCAAGGGGATGGGTTAAATGCAGAGAATTAATTTCGTTGCTCTGTACTTGTGACAGTGGAATGACTAAAAGTTGAATTCTATTCTATTCTAGATTCAAATCAAAATCAAAAGCTGTTTGAGTTTCAGCAGCATATAAAGTAAGATAAGAAACATTAATCATATGCAGATGTACCCCTATCTCTTTAAATGTTTTCATTTCAAAATCTTCAAATGACAGCATAACATGCACAGAAACAAGTCTGAATATGCCCATCCACAGTGTGAATGTTCATTGCAACAAGTTCAGTTGTGGCTTGAACCTCCTATCCAGATACATTCCAGCGGAGAAAATCTGCAGAAACAAGACTGTTGAACAGAGAATGTAGGAAAAATGGGATGAAAGCAGGACAGAGACGAGCCCAGGAGGAAACGGAAATAATATTTAAAAAGAAGAAAAGGAGAACATGGTGTTCCAACACTACTTGCTGATGCTGCTATTGGTCAGCGACCATGAACTGATTACAGGTAGAGTTCAGCAGAAATCTAGGGATTAGTTGGATTTTTTTTACATCTTAAATAAGTAAAGTTTTCTCTTGTGTTCTTCTTCTTCTGTGTTTGTTGTTTTTGAAGATGTAGGAAAACATGACTGTCTTGCAGCAGCTCTTGCTGACTGGCCTCTTCTGGCCCTGAACTTGTTGCAACGTGTGCTCTCTGGAATTCATTAAAAAAAAAAGAAAATCCTGCATGGATGACCTGATGACAATACAGATATGATTATTTATCGGATGGGCCGTGATTCTAGACCTGCATGAACTTCTTTAGAGATTTGTTGTAAGATTCAGCCAACAATATGGTCAGGAAAGCCTGAACTACTCTGAGGGTTGTTGTTTTTTTTTAAGCAGCTTACAGAATCTCAAACCTCAGTGAATACAGGATTAAGACTGACTAATTTTTTTTCATGTTAGAACTTTTTTAGCAGTGGTTACAGCGTTCAGCCAGATGCTTCTATGATGGAGGTCAATGAAAAGATATTTCATCAGTTCTGAAGGTTTTTATTTAGAAGAATACACCAACTTTATTCAAAAGATTTAAGTGTTTTTCAATTCCCTGCAGGAATGAATATTAGCCTCTAGGCCAAATCCTGATGAATTTTAGTTTAGTTTAGTATTTTTTTGGTTTATTAGTTTATTTTGGTAGCAAACAAAGACAACAAACAAACAAAAAAAAATGTCACCACAGGAAAACACATGAATTTGAAAACTCAACAGGAGTAGGTTGAAGTTGACAGAACTTATGAAAAACCCACTCCTGACTTATCATACATGAAGCTGCAGTTAGATTTTCACCTTACAAAAGCTATTTACAGTTTAACTCTTTATAGATACCAGGTACAAGCGGTGCATAGCATCTGTTTGTACGCCTGTATGATCGTACAAATTATGCATTTGAAAAGTTAAAAAGAAAACAAAAACATTTACTAAGCACTTTCATAGTCCTTTGATGGGTCCATAATACCACTATTATATTATTTAAGATCGTACGAATGGAAGAGGAGAAAAAAAAATACATATTCACCAACCATTTCATCAGTAATTTTGATAGGTATATTATACCACCTATTTAATCGTTTATGATCGTCCAAATTACAAAAAGAAAGTAGAAATACAAAGCATTTACTGCATATACCAGGCATTCCCTGAGTTTTTAGGTTCATAATGCCACCTATTTTATTATTTAATCATTGAACAGATGATAAGCGTAGAAAAAGAGATGAAATGATGACCTGCTGTGTCCATGCATTATCAGTGATTGGAGTTTAAGTTTGTAAAGTTCACCATTTGATTAGATATAATGACTAAACTTTTATATTAAATTCCATCTTTTTGCTTGCTTTAGCATTTCAGTCTCTCACTAATGTGTGTTTTGATAAGAGGTCATTTATTTAAAAAAAAATTTGATTTTAGGTCAGAATCTAAACTTTTCTGTTCCATTTTCTTGGCCTGTTCTGCAATATTGTCAAACAGGCCATTTTGTTATCCTCTTAAGCAGACAAAATCCTGCCATTTTCTACCCTTTCTTGGCTCATCAGAAGCTTTAGTTGCAACTGAGTAATGGAATAAAACTTGCTGGTGTTTTTGCTGCAGAGCAGATGCAAAATGTTAAAGTAAATTTACTGTTTAGCAACTAGATGTTACAGTAGAGCCATCAGACAATCTATGTAGATTTAAACTTTATTGAGTTCTACAGTATAAGAGACTAAAAACAAAACAGAAGAGGCTTTTCTTCTATGCTTTGATTTCTGACTAATATTCTGCAGTAATGAATGTAGTTAAAATATATTTTTCATATTGGATTCGTTGGATTACCCGTTAAGGTCATATAGAGGAATGTTTGTATACAAAGTCTTAACAATATTAGAAACTTCTTATTCAGGATTGTGGTTAAAATTTTCTCTTGCTTTCTTGTTTTCTATTAACAGAATTACTCAACACTTTATTATAGCATAATGCATTAAACTGATTATATTAGGTTTGTGCATCAAAGGTAGTGAGAGTCGATTGAAGCGCTGAATATATTATTTGTTTTCAAATTCTCCGTAAGCTCTCTAAAATATAATTTTACATCCAAACAGTCCTTAGCTATTGCACACATTAACATTGCTATGAAGATTACATTTTGCAGACCGGCATAATACTTTTGATCTCCATCTGAATTGAGCTTTTTTTTCTTTTTTTTATAGGTAAATTCTCTTTTTTTTTTTTAGTTCTGTTTCATTATTTCTATTAGTGCTCTTAGTGCTGAGCTGATCTGTTTGTCTCACTTAAAGCTTTGTTTCTCAATACAAAACTAAATATTTATGAATATTGTATGTAGATAAGAAAAGAGACCAATAAAGGTAAACATCAAGAAAAACTGCAGGGAATAAATCCAGTGGCACGGGAAGGGGGGTGCTGCGGGGGCTGCAGCCTCCCTCGTCATAGCATCAGCCCCCCATGGTGGGGGGCTGTGGAGTAACATAATATTGTACTTAAAAACATGAAATTATTTATGTATTTATTTTTTAAAAGACTATGTTTGATATGGGATTAAAATGATGGGCTGTGTATAAGATATAAACTAATGATTCATTATTTTAATATTTCATAAAAAACTAGGCTACTCCCCCAGAAGCTTCCGCCACCTCACATTCGTTTAGGCATGGCTAGCAATAGGCAGCAGAAACGTATTTCTGACTATTTCGAGGTAAGAAATGGTTTTAATTCCCCTATACTGCTGCATTTAGCGTTATTTATGTGCCTATTCATCTTAGTCCTGTGGCTGAAGAAGTATACGCTAGAATAAGGCTGCATATCACTAAATTTTATGTCTGTATTAAGCCATTTAGTGATAAAATATGAAATTAGTTAATTTTTTTGTTTTGTGTGTGTTCTTTGTTTCAGATATGAAATCATTCCCCATATCCATAGTCGAATGGACTTTCAAGATGTTCAATGCATAGTTTAGGCTATATTTAGGCCATGTTTTATTCAAGTGTTCCTGATGCTGTTGATTGGGAGCTGTTGTTTGTTTTGAATGATTAAAAGAGAAGAAATAAAGTTTAAAATGTTCATGCTTTGTTCCGATGCATTTTAAATGGCAGTTTTTGGTGACAAATGTAGGCCTACAATATTATGTTAAAAACGTCAGCCACAGCCCTCAACATGACGTCATGTGTTTTCCAACCCAGCCATCAGCCCCCCTCGCTTGAAACAGTTTCCAGCGCGCCTGAATAAATCATGGTTTATATTTGCTGTGCATTATTTCAACTAACATTTCTTTTCTTTTTTTCTTGCAGGTGGTGGAATTAGCATCAGTCCTTTTATAAAGCGTTATGAGGTCTTATCATATGACAGAGGGGATCTCCACAGGAAGCACTTAAGGGCCAGGAGGGACACACAACCTCTTGAATATACACTGGATTTGAATTTTACTGCTTTTCATCGGTAGCTTCTCATTTCATCTTATTTTTTGCATTATTTACATCTCAGATAGTGGAGGGAGAACTATTGGTTTTATCATAAAAGAGCACAATCATTGAAAAGACATAACAAAACCATTTCAATGACTAAGATTATCATTTAAAACTGAAACTGAGACATGGAAATCAGTTGCTTTAAAAAAAAATTATTTTTATTTTTTTATAAAAAAAAAAAAATTATATTTAAAAAGGTTTAAAGTTGCAACACAGTCCAGATATGAGGTGCAAGGAAAACAGCAGAGAGATCTTCAATGAAGTTTTTGAATTTGTATGATTGTAATGGCTAAAATGATGAGTAACATGGGAGGTAAGCAGAATTTTAAAGTCTTAAAAACCTTAAAGTTAACAGTCTACATGTATTAACATTAACTTATGCTACTGGTTAGTTATCTGTCAGTTGATGATAGATTGGCAGACTTAACATTACCTTACAAGGCTTTGACCACATCTGCAAACTGTGTTTTGTTGCGATCAGAGATTTCCGTCTGCTATTGAGGCAGGATCCTGGTGGGTTTTCAGAAGAGTTCACGGTGGTCAGTGAAAATGGCCCAGCATCGCCGGACCTGTCCCACTTATACTCAGGAACAGTAGAAGGTTAGTAGCCTCCAGACCGTTTAATGGAACAACTAACCCAAAATAAGGACAATTCAGATGAATAAATAAAACATTAAGTTGGATTTTTATTTCCAGCAGAAGCGGCACAAAAGGAAAGTAAAAATTAAAAAGAAGAAAAAGTTAGGGTAAATATTTAATCTACAGATTTCAGATGAAATATATAGATAAAGATGTTTACATTGATGGACTAACATAAACATGCATAATATTTAACAAGATTATTCTCCAATACTTGTTTGGTCAAATAGCACTCCTTCAATCAATATATCTGTGTTACTCCTCACCATCTCTCTGATGCTATGTTGTTTCTTCCCTTGATTTTCTCTGCAGGAGAGGATGGATCGTCCTGCTACGGCTCTGTATTACAGGGACAGTTTGAGGGAACCATCCATACCACCAATGGCACTTACCACATAGAGCCTCTTCACAGATACACCAACAGCATAGCAGATCATCACTCCATCATTTACCAGGAAGAGGATCTGGGTAAGGCTGATCTTATTCAAGTGGAAAAGCTTTATAGATGCTTAGAGGCTCTGCAGCAGGTCTGATCTATGTGCAACAGGGGAGATAATGTATCCAAACTGCTGTCAAAACTCTTTGCAGGTGATGTGAAAAAATCAGAATAGAAATGATTAAATATAATTTATGATCAGCTGCATTCTTGCTGGTCTCATCTGAAGAGAAATAAACAGACCAACATCCCCCCAACCCCCTTGCCGATACACACATGCATAGAAAGAGTATTCATAATCCTTATACTTTTACTCACCTTTTTTCACATTACACACAGATTTCATCATTATTTTCATAGTATTACTTGACAAAATGTGTAAAGCAATTTGAGTATTTGTGTTGTATGCCAACTGTTCCTGCATTAGGAAGAGCTTCCAGCCTGATCAGGGCTATTGAGGGCCAATGTACTTGGTAGTAGAAGACTTACAGCGTGCCAGCAGTGCTTCCTGAGGGCTCCAAGTGGGTTTTGAGGTTTTCTCCACATGGACACTAGCCAAAGAAAACATCAACTGTAGATGGTGTGATTTTTGTAGGAGGAGGGGATGAGGTTTGAGGAAAATAGTTGTAAAGCGGTTTAGAGGATCAAGAGGTAAAAAACATTTAAATGTGATTAGTTAGATAGATAGAAATGTATTTATCTCACTATGGCGAAATTTGCTCGTGATAAAAAGTAGAGTGGTATGTAATGGTTCTGAGAGTTTTCAAGGTTTTAAAGATTATCTAAAACAGATTCTAACTTGTAGTGCTTTTCATGATTTATCCAGATGAAAGCGATTAGGAATAATCAAAATCTGGGAGTGCATCTGCTTTAGCGTGTGTGTGATTCTTTGGCTGCTCATGCGTGTTTGCATTAGTATAACCTGAGCTCCAAGAAAGCATTTACTGGAAAAGCAGTGAAGGCTGTGCCAGAACTCCCCTCAACTCCCACGTTTGTCCCTCAATCTGCTCTCCATCCACCCTACTTCCCACTCCAACCAGAACGTCTTCATGCTGAGGTATAGTAAAAACCTCGCTTTGGTTCGCCAGAGACATCCTGTTCCCTTAGCTGGAGGCAGTCTGCAGGAAACTGGAAAAGATGGACCATGTGATACTACAGTAAACAATCGATGCTTCCATAGAGAATGTAAGATTAGGTCTCAAGATGGTGACATAATGTGTGTATTTTGACTTCCTGCAGTTGTCCTCTGGAGGACTCAGTTTTGATTGAGGAACTTCAGTTTTCCCGAGGGAGGCTGGATGTCATGCAGTCTGTTAAATCTGGAGCAAAGGCCAATGCAAAAATGGACTGATACCTGGATGGATTAAACTCAAACCAAAAAAGACTCTTTAAAATATTCAAAATAATTGTAAAGAGTATTCATAGTTGAGATAAAACAAACAAGTAATGCAGAAAACATGTTACTAGTAAAGTATCCTGGAGCATTTTCTGTTTTCATACAGATCCAACGTGTCTATTGCATAACATACTTTCTTGATCCCTCTCCAACTCATTTAGTTTCGATATGATTCCTTTAGGAGACTCCATTTTGACCAAAAGGCGACGCGTTGATGCTTATTATTGTAAACAGTTATCTAAGCTACTTGCTACTAGATCAGATTGATTTTGCTGGATACATTTTAAGCCTGCTATGATTCTCCAGATTCATTTTAAAGAGCAAAGGCAGCAAAACCTACAGATTTAAAAAATTCTGATAAATCAAATACGGTAATTTGTATTATTCTTTTATTGCAAAATGAAGAGAGGAATGTACCTTGTTTTGATTTAATAGAAAACATTAATTAAGCTTTATCATCAGGATGACATTCTTGCAGATGGAAATGTGAAAGCTGAATGTTGGAAATATGGGATTTCTGTTCAATCAGAAGAGCTTAGAAGATACAGGGTATACAAGAAATGTTGCTTTTTAATACAGAGATCCAAATTGGGCCTGAATGTCTAATTAAATCGGCCTTTTATTGGTGTGTTTGAGCCTGTTCCCTTTTTGTCAAGAATTATACAAAAAATAAAGGTTTAAACAGGGCCTAACATTTTTGACAGCTATTCGCTTCTGTATTATTTTTAATAAAGAATTATTCACCCATCCATTTCCCATCATGCTTATCTCAAGCAGGGTTGCGAGGGGTGCTGGTGCCTGTCTATGGGCGAGCTGTCTATGGGCGAGAGGCAGGGCAACACAAAGACAAACAGGACAAACTACCATTCACGCACTCCTAAGGAGAATTTAGAGAAACCTGTAATCAACCTAATAGTCATGTTTTTGGACTGTGGGAGGAAGACGGAGTACCCGGAGAGAACCCATGCATGCTCAGGGAGAACATGCAAACTCCAAGCAGAAAGACCCCAGGCGGGGAATCGAACCCAGAAGCTTATTGCTGCAAGGCAGCAGTGCTACCCACTGCATCACTGAGCAGCCCCCATTTTGCTATTCAGATAAATAAAATAAAGCAAGGGAATTTGGTACCTCTTTTCTTTGTAGAATTATTTTAATTCAAAAACTTTGGAGAATTTGAAACATAACTGGCCTGTTTAAGCTCCTGCATCAGCATCTTAATCAGGTTTAATTTTAGTTATTCAGCTTAACTTTCACTAGGCTTCTCAGAATCCTTTTTTATTTCTATGTAATTGCCCTTTATGAGCTATGCCTGAAAACACAATCTGATGGTCAGATATTATCTTTCAGGGTTTTAGAAATTATGTTTCCAGTTATGGGATATGTGTTGGTACTGAGATTGCAAAGCGGTCCTAAACCATTACCCTATCAACACTGTGTTTAACCACTAGTAATATGTTTTTTTTTTGTTATTTCATATTCAAATGCTAGGTTACCTTTATTTAGAGTTATTAACATGCAAATATTTTGTTTGACTTTTTCTGTCGTCTTCAGACGTTATCAATGAAGTTTCTGCAGCTGCCCATAGACAACTGAAATGTCTCCCAAATAAAAGTGTCATGATCAGCTGAGACAAAGATGAAGCTATTTGTTTATATTCACCAGTTTTACGTCTTTCCTCCTATAACAGAAAATCCACATGTTTGCATCGATTTCTCGTCAAAAAGAAAAGCTCAAATTGAAAAAGACTATCCCTTAAATAAAAAATAAGCCAACTAAAGCACATTTTTTATCCAACCCAACATTAACCTTTTGGTTGTTCAGTTTAACAGCTGTGTAAATACTCTTTCACCTTCCTTTCACTTTAATTAATAACATTTGCTGCTTGCTATGCTTGGGAAAGGGTTCAGCCACTTGTTACCCTCTGTGTGTTTTGCAACAACAAAAAGCTGATCAGTGTTTTGGGTTTGTTCCCAACCATGTTTGCACCCAGCCATGGAACGATTGTGTGTGCATCAACCTGATATTGATCAATGTGTAAGGCCTCTTCCTATAAAAAAAATAAACCTCTGCGCTATGAGGCGGTCAACCTCTGTAATACATGTCAACATTAAACTGTAGTTTCATTTGGAATTATCAGAAAATAAGACTGAGAAAGAAACAAAGACACTTATTTTTATGCAGTATGCAAGTACTTAAACTCACAGCTATGAGATATGGGTGGATTAAATGATGAGCCATAAATTCTGTTATATCGTTATTCTGGGGGGATTAAAGAGACAAAGAGTTTTTTTTTTTTGTTGTTTTTTTTTTACACTGGCTACAGATCATCATTAAACACTGCATTACAGAGTTGATTCTTAAAAGTTTGGTGAAGCAAAGCTGATTTGAGACTGGGTTTGGCATCTGCTTTCTGCACCATGCTGCTCAGCAGGAACAGTTTTCAACAGCTGCTGGAAACATGACTCCTGCGGCTCAAATGTGACTAATTCCTCATGTGGGAGAAATCATCTTTCTTTTACAATTAAGAGAAAAAACTCTATTCCTTAAATAATCTCGGATTGACGCTGCGGTAACACCATTCAGGTTTAGAGGAGGTTTTCTGCCGATGTTGAAATGTCTGATTTCTTTGAAATGCAGAGAAATATTGAATTCCTGTTGCACAGAAAAAAGGGGGATATGCTGACAAAGGCAGGGTATGAAAATAGACATGAAGAAAGGTCTGGAAGCAATTCTGGGTAGACACCCAGCATTTAGGGCCTCCACTTCCAGCCCCTTCCCCCACTCAGGCCATACATAGATCTTACTGTGGGGTCTGTGATTGGCTGAGGCACTTCAGGAGGATGGTGTGATTCAATCATGTGCTGCTTTGTCTGTGGCTGAATGTAAAAGGTCAGAAAGACAGATTCACAAACTCTTTGAATAGTTTCTTGTATTTCATGGTTACATTTTAAAATACATTTACTGCTTCATAACTCCTCTGCATCATACCGAAAGATAACGCTTAGCTCCTCTGATTTATTATTGTATGGACACATTTCAAAATGTTGCACTTAACTGAAAAAAATGCCTCTCAAACCTTGTACATTACCCTGATAAAATATGTTGCAAAATCATTTGACCTCTTGCTTTTTTGTGAAACCCTTCTTCATGACTGCAGTCTCCTCATGCTTGCATCAGTTCGAAATGAAACAGAAGTCTCTAAGGTATTACAAATCACAGACAACAGCCTGTTCGTGAAATTTACCCAAAAGCATCTTCACAGATTGATCCACCAGAACTTCTGCTCCATGGTCTGCTACAGTACACTGATTTCATAATGCTCGATTTCAGTTTCTGAGAATGTGAGGAGGAGGATATCTGCTTGCAAAGGATGTCATGTTTAGCATGTTTATAGAGTCAAATCTATACATTTATAAGTCACATTATGAGGAACAACATGTTTGTCTTTATAACAGCCTTGATTTTCACAAGTAAAGCAGATTTATTGGTTGCTCATACATGGTGAAAGTCTAATAATCCCACATGTGCTCCATTGGGTGGTCAAATTATTCAACATTTAAACACCAAAACATTTTAAGACTCGACTTTGTTCCAACATAATTTTAAAATCACCCTTCTTCATATTTTTTAGTTGTTACAACACAGACACTCCACTCTACTCTCTCATACCTGCAGAGATGGGAATTAACGAAGTACAAATACTTCGTTACTGTACTCAAGTAGATTTTTCTGATATTTTTACTTTACTTTACTACTTATTTTTGTGGCAACTTTTTACTTCTACTCCTTACATTTTAAAAATTGGCTCGTTACTTTAGTTTTGAATAATTTCAATGGAGTTACCGTTATTATTGTTCATGTCATCAATACCAAATTCAATCTAATTGGATGGGAATCTACGTTGCATTTGACGCACCACTACGAGATGAGTCGACAGATTCGGCAGTATTCATTCGCGGCAAATCATTGCAGCTTGGTGGCGGTGGCGTTAGCATAGTAGTATGGAAGACGAGATGATTGAAAATGAACACAACGGAGATCTAGTCCTATTGGCAGACATCCATTTAAAATTTAGGCAACAGCATGAAAAAAGTGGTTTCTACTTTTACTTTTATACTTTAAGTAAATTTACAAGCCTGAACTTTGTTACTTTTACTTGAGTAAAGAAGTTTAATCAGTACTTCCACTTTTACCAGAGTATTTTTTAACACAAGTATCTGTACTTTTACTCAAGTACGGAAAGTGACTACTTTTGCCATCTCTGCATACCTGGTAGTTGAAATAAAAACATTAAGCTGATGTAGAAAGTTTAAAACTCCAGTAACACCACAAGTTTCCACAAAATACCCTCTTGCTCATTTAACTCACCTTTCCAATTCTGCCCGATTTCTCATTACCTCATCCACCTGCTCCTGCTTCTATTCAAGGTGCCTGTATCCAGTAATCAGGGCCAGATTATTCTTGTTCTCTCTAGCCAGTGGTAAGAGTGTTTTTAGATGATTTGATGTTTCTGATTTTCTTATCCTGACCTGTTCTGCCTCTCAACCCCTGAGCCTACCCGTTCCCATCAGAATGGTTTGCCTGAACTGTCTTTGGACTCCTGGATCTCTGAGCCTGTCTGTTCCTGTTCTGGTCTTTTTGCCTCTGTTTGACTCTTGCAAGTTCTGCTGGGCTTCAACATCTGGCACACTCTGGCCAGCGCCCGCTGCATCTTGTTGGAAGCCCACCGGCTGGATCCTTCCCCGTTATCTGGGCATGGACTGAACTTGTAAACCAGGGTAGTGACTCACATGGATAATCATCCTCCATCAGAGTATCATGGTCATTAACCTGTGTGTCTCTCCTCGAGAGGTTCCAGCCTCACATTCCCTAGCCGCTGCTACTTAGATCCGCTAGTTTTAAACAAACGCTTTTTTATTAATCCCACTGTCTGTCTTGCCTGAATGCTGGGTCCTCTGCTCTGAGTCATGACACCCTTTATTATAATTTTTACAATAATCTTTGCAGACAAGGCAGAATAAATCTACAGCAACTGGCCAAGCGTCTCAATGAACAACACTGATGTTAATGAGTAATTTGAAAATGTCAGCAATACCCCAGTTTCAACATCAACAAAGTATTAACTATCCAGATTGCTAATAATTAAACATATATATTTAACTATAAAGGTCTAAACAAGGCTGCAGTAACAAGAGTCTGCTTTAGGACCCGATTTAACAATCATTTACACTGAAAAAACAAACTCCCCTACCCTTTCTGAGGAAGTTTTGGAACTTATTAATCAAAATGTTTAATAGCATTTCATGTAAAAACTGTAAAGTAATCTAATCATAATGTTATAAAGCTTATGTAAAAGCCTTAATCATCTAATTAAAAAATATATATTTTGTCTGAAAAACTTGCTCCTTATCCCAGACGTAAGGAGAATGCAGGACGCTTTTCATATGTGGAACAGAGTATTTCCTGCAGCTCCTTCAGCCCTGTTTGGCAGCTTTAGTGACCAGTTTCCAACTGTTTTTTGGGGCAATTATGGAGAACACTCTGGCAAATCTGCAAATGTTAAGGAAATCCTTTTTGCTGAACCTGACCCACTAAAATGAACAGTAGGCAATAGTACATTCAGACAGGTTTGTATCAATTAAATGTGCAGGAAATTAGAGTTAGAAAAAATTAACATTGAAAAATCTGGCATTTTAGCAGAGGTGTTTGTTCCCTCTTGCCTTTGTGTACATTGCTGTGTCTTTTATTAGATAAACAATGTGCAATTTAAACTGGATGGGGAGAGAAAATTAAGAACTGACACAAATCAGAAACATTTTCAATATATTTCTTCTTTTTTTTTTAAATAGAGCTTATAACACTGATGCTCAGAGCCGTATTATATACCATTCTGCTTTTTCTTTTTTACTGTTCCTTTGTTTATCTCCATAAAGAGAGTTTTAGCAGAACCGCGTTTCTCTTTGATGAGTTATTCATGTTTTCTCCGTGAGCATTAACTTTTAAGAATGTTCTGGCTGATTTGTGACAACAATAGGAAAACAGATGAGAGGAAATATTTCCACATGTGTGCAGCTTTAAACATCTGTATTTTTTCTCTCTCCAGTTCTTCCACACATGATGTCGCGCACTGATGGATTCTGCGGTTCCAATCATCTTAATGCCCTCACTGAAAAATTCAGCCAGGTACAAAAAGAAGCTGCCTGACTTTCTCTCTCTCTTATTTTCTCATCACTGATAAGATTTCCTCTTATAAAACTTCTAATACTATTTATAACCAAAAAAAAAGCACAACTCATTGATGAATAAGTGAGGTCATTCACTTGTGGGTCTGATTCATCATTTTCACCTGATTTATGAACACATATCATTGGTCACATTCATTACCCCTAATGATTCATAAAAGTAAAATGTGTGCAATGGCTGCAGCAGGATGTTGTGATACAGTCATAATAACGTGTAAGATACAAAGCAGCGATCTGGCTCCTAGCAGAGAAGCTTGGCTGTGTTGCAAGACGATGAAAGGAACTTTAAAAAAAAAACATCTGCCATATGTATTTGGCTAATATCCCCCCTGGGTTCACTTTTAATCATTAACCTTTGACCAACATGAGGGAGGCCCAGCATCTATTGTGAAGAGTGGATGCTGGACATTGCTGTAGATCCATTTATAACAACATGCCTGCTGATGGAGATCATTTCCACTGTTTGGTTATGAAATATCCGGAGCAGATGTTTTTTTGTTTGTTTGTTTGTTTTCTTTTCTTGATGAATGAACAAGACATTTTCCTGCCAATACTGATCTGCAAGTGGGCAACATATTTTGATTCATTTTTACCGCCAAAAAAAAATTATATCAATTGATTGAATCTGAACTGAAACTAATGGTATATCATTTAAAAAAAAATCAATGTCTCCAAGTAACTCCAAGCAGAAATTTGTGGTTCTTAGTGTTATTTGTTTTACTCCCACAGGAGGCACCAGTGAGCCGTACGAGGAGAACAGTTGATGAGTCGAAGACTAGCTGTCTGCTCCACCTTCACGCTGACTACCTCTACTACAAGAAGTTCAAGTCTGTTGAAGCTGTTGTTGCTCAGGTTAAACATTTAGATTCACATGTTTTATATGTTTCTTTCAGGTTGTAGAAGGACTCAACCAAAAAGGACTTCTTATATTCTTGTAGTTTTAAGTAGAGATTAGAGAAGAAAATGACTTGTTTATGTATTTCTGTCAGTAGAAATACTGCAGTACTCAGGCTCCAATGAAAGGAATCACTTCTTCAATTATTTATTTTATATTCTTATTATTGGTCCGACAAAGATCCTTTATAGCAACATATTTAGCCTTACTGTCTTATTTTAAATTTAATGTCTATAGTGTCTGTTTGCAGTCAAATAGATCAACTTCATGAGAAAAAATAGAAGTTTTTATGTTTATGATATGGCTCTCTGCCCTTGTTGGAAAACACTGGGGGCGCCACAAGAAAAAACTAAAAGTTATTCATCCGTTGGTGCCCAAACTTGCCTCTTATTTTGGTTTTCACTCAACAGTACAAGTACAATTAAAAAGTTAACGGTATCTGGGGCCATTTAAGTTTGTCTCTGAGCTTCTGTCTTCTTTCATCACTGAAAGTCTTAAAATCTGATCAGATCTAAGAATTTGATTCTACACTTTTCAGAAAATATATATAAAAAAACAACAATGTGATATTAATTTTTTTTCCGAATTATGCAATATAGACATTTTCAGTGCTTTCTTGGCACCGATAGCACTTTCGATTAAGACACACTTGAAATCACTACATACAAAATAGGATGATCAAACCCGGAGCTCTTATTTATCTTATTCCTCCAAGTCTTATTTTCAAAAGACTAGAAGTTAAAAATAATGTTACATGTTTTAGAGAGTCTTGTTAGCATCCTTAAGGAATTTTAGGTCAAGTGTTCAATTCATCTCTAATATGATAGACCGTACAGTATAACATTGGTGAAATTATCACCTTTGCACTTGTTACTGGAACTGAACAACAGTATCACTTAATATTTTAGTTTATGACAGTAATTTCACAGATTTAAGTGACCTTTTCTCTCTGAATAATGTTGTGATTTTGTCCTTGAAATGCTTAGAAATAATCCCAATAAAGAGTCTTACTATTTTTCAGATTTATTAATTGCAAACATTTATAATTAATTTATCTGAATATTTATCTAATTTCTAATTGAGAACTGAACAGCCAACCTAGTACATACTTTTTGATATGATAATTTTGAACAAAATGAGAAAGTCAGGTTATCCCCTGCAGTTTTCTTGTAGCCAGACTGAGGGTTTCCCCTTCATACTCTGTGCTTTAATAAAATCATCTGGACCTCTTCATATTTTTTCCACCTCACTTGTTGTTGCTGGTTGAGAGCCAGACTCCTGTTGGGCCTGGCCAAAGAGTATTAGGTAAGCGAAGCTGTAATAGAGTATAAATAAACAAACTGCAGTTTACAGTCTCTACTGACCTGATTTCAGCTGCAGATCTTTACATTTGTGGAAAATTCCCACCAGGCTCTCCAGTTCATACATATCCTGCAGTAAAGAGACAAACATGTGACGTGTTTGCACGTGCAGCAATGAAAGTGGGACAAAAGGTTTCAGCAAGACTAAAGCCCCAGGATGATAACCATCTTTTAGAGATTACATGGTGGTCTGTTTGGTTAATAGGGGTTACACTGTTAGAAGCATTTAATGTTCCACCTACAAAGTTTTCTGCCTCTGTTGCTTCTCAGTCACTCAGGGTCATGGCAGATGAGAAAAGAGAATAAAAAGCAACAATTTTTAAAAATGCTTCTTTAATTTTTTTTAGTCAAGAGCTCCTGGTTTGAATATGTGGATCTATGTTGTTTGTGTTGCCTTTCATGATGTTGACACATTTACGTCCAGTTAGGCCCACTAACTGGACGTCTCTTGTATCCCATTTACACTAGCCTTTTGAAACCATACCAGACACAACTGAACCGCCCTAATATGGTACTAGTTCATCAGTAGGGCTCGGTGCGGTTCAGTTCTGGAGCGGTTCTCAGATAACAAAGAGAGCATGAGAAGAATGCCCCATCTCCTTACAGGCAGCCTCCGTAATCATGAAATTTCAGACATTCATGAAAATACTAGCCTCCCAACCTTGCCACACGAATTGCAGTGATGATTCTGCTTAGCAGTGTGATGAACCTCAACCTCTGTTGTTGTTCCTGCATGTTCCTGATTAGATGATCGTTTGTCGTATCCACTTCCCAAAAGCTGATTGGCAAGTAAATTGACAAATGCTGCAGAATGAGCCACACTGGCTTGTTTGCACATGTATGTTCCATCAATAAAAAAGATGTGGTGGAAATGTGTTGTCTTCATTGCATAAACCTTCTTGAGCATAGTCCTTAAAAAATATGAGACTTAAGTCACAGGAGGTTTAAAGTTGGTCTGCCACTCACTTTTGATGCCCGTTTTGTATCATTTCACTGTCCAAATACCCATATTGTCAAGTTTCAAGCATCTAGCCTTAGATTTGAGATAAAGATCAAGGTGAAGAACTTGGAGGTTTTCCTGCTTGTTCAGTTTTCTCTTCACCTTTTGCACTGCAACAATATCCATGATGCCTTCCTATGCAAAATATAACAATTATAACCAAAAATAACTTCCTGAATGTTACAGGGGCCACCATTTGATTTGCTTGAATCCCTCCTTCAATCCTTGAGAACAATTGTACCTGAGATTGTCACTAGGAGGGAAGGAACCATGCTAGCATGGTATGTAAACAGTCATATGGTCATATGGAACCAAACTTAGCACGGATCAGTTTCAAAATGATGGATCTTGAAGTCACTTTCGATCCTAAAGCAGATCCTACATGCTTTCCTTAAAGAAAGACATATGAAATCCTCATTTCTGGGTCAGTTATTGTATTTTTCTTTTATTTGTCTGGAAAAAAAAAAAACTTTGATATATATATTGCTCTCTCTTAAAAAAATGCTCATTAAATTTGCCTCATAAATGGATCTATTCGAATCTTTTTGTAGATTGTGCTTTCTTTTCAATGAATTTAAGAAGTAAAAGAGAACGGACAAATACTTTCTGTCTCTCCTGTTTCCTCTTTCATTTTAATCCCGGATTCCACACAAAATCCTGTTGTGGGTTTTTTAACCGCTCCTTGGACACCTGGTATCTTAAATGGAGGTTTTACTAAATCTGTCTAATCAGTGATTATATTTTATATTATTAGTATTATTAGTACATTCTCACCGCCATTTTTAAACAGTAAACACCAGTATATGTTTTATATTTTGGTTTCTTTTTCAAAAACAAAGAAGAACATTAGACCCACTTATGCATCCTTTATAGTGCCTGTCCTTTCAGGATCAGGGGCTGATCGGCTCTTTCTGTGAGAATCATAGTACACCTGGGGCTGGTCTCCATTCCATCCAAGGGAAAAACAGAGACAGACCGTGAACAAACACATTTATACCAGAGGACCATCTAAACAGGCCAATTCAGTCATGTTTTTGGACTGTGGGACAGGAGGTTAACCCACTCATCCGCATTCAAACACAGGCTAATAGAGGATGTTTTGCGTGTTACTTTTTCACTCTGCAGTCCAAATTTTCAGTAGGGAAGACTTGATGTTAAAGCACCTCAAAATTCAATACTGCACTGCCCTTTGAAATATAGCGATAGATGCATTAATCAACTACTTATTTGAACTTGTGGCAGTTTATCATTAACTGCTTTGTTTCCATGATACTAGAATAGAATAGAATAGAATAGAATAGAATAGAATAGAATAGAATAGAATAGAATAGAATAGAATAGAATAGAATAGAANAGAATAGAATAGAAAATCCCACAATGGGAACTTATGGTGTTTCCATCAGCAAAAAAATTAAAGATTAAACTGTACAATACTATAGAAATTGCTTCATCAGTGCCTTAATACATGAAATTGAATATTCTATTAGTCAGCAAATAACTGAAATATCCACTATTTAGCAAATTATAAAGGCTTTCCCTCTTACAACAGGAAAATGGTTTGTTAAGTGGTTAGCCTGGCCAGTGAGACTGACTTATATGGAGCATAAGTCAGTCAGGTAAGGCTGAAAATCTTGACCAATAACATCACAGCAAGCAGGATGCAACCATAACAGCCAAGATGCAGCAAAACACTGAGCAAAGTTTTAATGATGGCTTTTAATATTTCTCAAAAAACTGTCAATATAGTTAATATTTCAACAACTGGCTGCTGTTTTTTTTTTTTTTTAAGCTAGGCTAGGGTTTGGTATTTGTTCTAAGGTTTAACTTTGCAGGTAAGTAAGCCACTTTTGTCTTTTTTTATTCTTAGATAATCTTTACTATGCTTGTCTTTTTTAATGGTCTCTATTTAAAGTGAACATGATTATTTCTTTTTTTTTCATTTATGATTGTGGCTTTGCATTTAACTTGCGAATAATTGATAGCAAACCCTCCTATAGATACCATCAGTTTAGGAGCCTTGGATATGAAACACTCCACAGATGTTTTTTTACTGTTAATTTGTTATTATTTTCTTATCTTTTTTTTTTTAGGTTGCCCTTTATATGCGGGCAGTGAATGACATCTACGACAAGACTGACTTTAATGGAATCAAGTTGATCAACTTCAAAATTAAGACCCTTAGAGTAAGTTTGGTGCCAAAACAAACAGTTAGGATCCTCAGGCTTGCCTGAGGATCCTAACTGCTGCAGAGTTTTCTGTGATTTCACAAGTGTAGAAACAAACAAAACCTCAAAGAACTACTGTGGCACAGCCTCTCACACAAGCCTGTCTGATTCCTAACATGCCAGATTGTTATGATGCTCAAAAACAAAAGGTTTAAAAAACAACAGTTACTACATTGCGTCCTTGTCAGTTTGGCAAATTAAGTAAACCTCTGTGTTTCTCCAGGTGATGACAACACAAAACAAGAAGGATCCTCTTAATCGACTGTTTATTGGACCGGAAAGTCTGTTGAGTCTTTACTCTGAGAACAACTGGGGAAACTACTGCTTGTCCTATCTGCTCACTAACAGGGACTACAGTGGAGTATTGGGGCTCGCATGGGAAGGCAAGGCTGGTAAGCTGTATAAATAATCCAAAATTCATTTAAAGGCCGTTTGAAACTGCAAAACGGAAGCTTTAAATACAAAATGTGTGCTTTGGTTCCATTATGTGGGAAAAAAACACAAGGCATAAAAGAAACCTCCGCTCTGCTCTGTGGGGGCCTATGAAAATATACTTTGCCTCGAGGGAGATTTCATACAATGGGTTGCTTGAATAACAAGCAAAGTCAAACACTTGAGCTTCTTCCTCAGCAGGACTTTAGCCTCATGTATCAACACTCAGTGTATAATAAAACTTATTAGATGGGATTCTTGTAATGTTCATTTTGATTCCGCTTTAATAGTTTGATATTTTTATTTTCATGTTTATAAGATTCGATGAACTGAACAGTTTCATGGAGGATGTTTTCTTACCAGCTGCCTAAAGTGATGGATAAAACATTAGCATATGGACAGAAAAATACCTGTTTTATTTTGTGCATCTTTTTTTTAACTTAAAAACTAAGTAGGGAGTAGCTTAAGAGGGAAAGAGTTTTCCTCTTTCAGGGGATACTCCTCTCCGTTTGATGTTGTGGCTCCACTCTTGTGACTTATGGCTCCCATGTTGGGAGGTGTTGTGCTGGCCATGCTTGCTCTAGTGAGCATCCCTTCCTCTTGACATTCCAGGGGCTAGCTCACCAGCTGGGATGGTATGTGCTTTCACTACCATGGTCCATCCAACTTCCAGCTCCAGGAGCTGGTGCCTTGTTGGTTGGATCTCTAGGCCATCGGATGGACTGGGTCTCAGCTTGCCCTGCAAAGCAAACCATGGTTTTGTTGCATGATGAGGGCAGTTTGTTGACCTATGTCTCACCCTGTGTGTCTTTTGCATGAGGCTGCAGCTCCTAGGCTCCACTCATGACCTACCTCAATGCATTGTTGTCATTTGTCTGTCTGCTTGGAGCTCCTACCGCCACTCCCTCACCTGACTCCCTCTGATATTTCTTGCTTTTTGATGTGTTTCTGATGCTCCCACTCTTAAAAAAAACAAAACAAAAAAAAAAAAACCTGGACATATCTAGGTAACACACTCAGCTCCATACACACACAAAAACACTTTCTACAAATAAACAGAGACGAGCCTGTCTCACTGTGATCAGTAGTCTGCCATGACCACCTGGAGGTTTGAGAAGAAGGAGCAGAAAGATACAAAACCACAGGAGACATTTTCATGATCGTAGTTCCCAAACATTGTGTTCTGGGTGTCAAAACAAGCATCGCACTGATACACGTTCTTCAATTCGCTTAGGGGAGGACAGAACGTCTAAATTATAGGTGTATGGTCAACTGTGGTTGATTTTAAACATGGAATTATATTAACAAGTTTTTTTTAACTTGATTATTACCAGTTTAGACAAAGCATTGCATTAAACAATAATATAATTCACATAATTTAGAGCTATTAAACAGCTGTAGAAAATAACTGTCACCGACACCTTTATCAAGAATATACGGTGTCTTGATAACAGAAAAAACATGTTAATAACTCACTGTAGACCAAACAGAAATGTGAGATTAATACAAAACAGAGTATCTTTAGCTTAGTAAAGTATATAATATCTTTATGTTCTGCTTCTCTGTGTGAATTCCAGTGTGAATCTGTGCAGATTTGGCAAATCACAGTATCGTTTTCAACTCCCAGGACTCCCTGTGTCTCTTAACATAAAGAAAAATAGCTGTGGGTTGTTCTTAACATTGATTACACAAACTTTGCAGTTTTACAATTTGTATTATTCATTAACTTCTGCTCTAATGTTTCAAACATCTATGCAAAAATGACTTGTAGAAGCTTTTACACAACTTAAGGCAAAAAAAATCAGATCAAACTGCATAATACTTGTTTTTATTAGATCATTTCATCACACTTTGGCACACAGAGCCTGAGTAAACATAGTTCAAATTTAATCCTGCTACTCATACAGGGTTTAGCTTGAAAAAGCAGAAATACCATGTCAGAGGACCGAATCGTCAACATTCTGTTAAGATTTGCATGAAAATCTCTTTCAGCTTTAACTGTGTCCTTCAACAGAGCATTATAAAAGAGTTCCAGTTATCTAAACATGTTTTGTTGATCTAATGTTGAAACCAATTTCAGTAGCTGCCAGATAAAATAAGACAAACAGCCTTGAGTCCAGAATAGCATTGACATTATCTCAAACAAATTCCCTCTTCTCCTGCAATGGGCCTGCATCAGGTCTGAGTTTAAGACCCTAAACACAAACTTATCAAAAACAAGCATGAAGCAACTCCACTAACCTCTGCCAGCTCTGCAGAGGGGACTATCTCTCAGTGTGTAGTATTATTTCTGTGCAGGAGGAAGTTATTTTGGGACAAATAACCTTTCAGGGACTTTATCTCATGTGCAGCTTTCTATTGGCCAAAGTGGAGGGCGTGGAATGAGGCAGACCACCACGGTGACATGTGACAAGAGTTCAACAGACCTTTGCTACCCCCCCAAAAACACACACTCATAATCATCGTATAGAGGTTCTAGCACCTTGCTGAGGATTGATGGCTGCATTCCACAGTGTGGTTGCCATGGAGACGTCTCACATGGTTGACGAGCACTTACACACATGTTCGGTTTAACGTCAGTGGATTATGTCCAACCTTCGAAAAGCGAAACACTCTACTCACTCGGGTTTGTTAGAGGACAGGAGTAATAGCTGGTCTGACCATAAACTCAAAGATCTCAATATCTGTAGAAAACAATAACCCCCCTGAAATAAAGAACATTTCTTTTTCTTTATCAAATTGGCTCAAAGTTCGTAAGTAAACACAGTTCAATTTTAATCCTGCTACTCATACAGGATTTGGCTTAAAAAAGCATAAATACCATGTCAGAGGACCCGTTCGTCAACAATCTGCATGAAAATCTCCTTCAGCTTTAACTGTGTCCTTCCACAGAGCATAATAAAAAAGTTTCAGTTATCTGTTAAATCAGGTTTTGCTTATTTAAAGTTGAAACCAAAGTCAGAAGCTGACAGACAAAATAAGACGTTATTAAATTGCAAAAGATCTTCAAATAACATAAAGCAATGA
Source organism: Cyprinodon variegatus (assembly GCF_000732505.1). Lineage (NCBI taxonomy): Eukaryota > Metazoa > Chordata > Actinopteri > Cyprinodontiformes > Cyprinodontidae > Cyprinodon > Cyprinodon variegatus. Next base: position 164,301 of record NW_015151137.1, read on the forward strand.
AAATGCATTTTGTCTGCATTGGTTCTGCAACATAGATGTCAAACAAGTGAAAGAAAACTAATGTCTGAATTTATAATCCAGCAATAGGGCTGCTTTTCTGTCTTTGATAAGACCCCTTTTAAAACACTTGCTTTAAAATTCTTGGGGGTCTCAAGATTTGCAGCTTTAAGACATCTTTGCTCCAACTTCTATGCATCTGATAGTTTAGCAAATTAATGTGAAACCCAGCCTGGACTCACAGCCACAGTTGCCTGTGAGCATAGGCATATCTAGAGGGGGGCCAAGGATTAGTTGTTCTCATTGTTCAAATCGTTAATTAACATAAAACAAACAGAAACAGAACAGGAGCGCGGGGCTGTGGCTCACGGCGACTGCAGAAAGGGGGCGGGGCACCGCCCAATCACAGACACTCAGACCTCCAGCCAGGCTTACTGGGGAAAAAATGATTCTCCCCGCGTTTCGAGCCAAATCTATGAGGACTCCATGGGAAAGGAACGGGACACGATCAGGAGATGAGACAGACACAAAACCTTCTCTTTCCACTGGCCTCCAGGAACCATGAAAATAACTAAAAACTGACTAACAGATAGGGTTGGGAATTGATAAGATTTTCACGATTTCAATTCTCTTATCAATTCTGTGAAACAATGAATTTGGTAAGTGCACGGTGACATTTACCTACCTTCGCCTGGGACATTCTATTTCTGCCTGCCTCGGCGAAAACAGAAGGCAGTGAACTGGGGCTGCCAGCCTCTGAGCCAGCCAGGCTACCTGTCTCATCACAGTCATCTAAATCTAATTGAGAATGCTTCCGCTTAATGAAAAAACATAACTGTACAATTTCAGGAAATAAACTCATCTCCCCCTGATTTAAATAAACAAGTGTCACCTTTCCCTCGCTCCCTGAACTGCGGAGCAACTTTGTAGGATGTTTCACTACATCCATTGCAATAGCTAGAATCATGTAAGAATTCCAGCTACCAGTAGTTCAAAATAAACATGCTAGCAATGAAGGTCTGGATTAACGAGAAAGGCACACTCCCTTAATAACCCCAAAGACAGGCAGGAAATTGGTTTATTTCCAGAAAGGGAATTTACTAGGAACCACATTAAGCACAGCCAGTGATATAAAACTAGCTGCTTACCACCAGAGTTGCCTTCCATGCTACTCGTAACTTTAGCTTCTGTGCAGAAGCATCAAAAACACAGCATTCGTTAAAATGTATGCAATGTTGTGTGCACAGGTGTTTCTGCATGTTGGATGCATTTCCTCCCGTGGGTGTAATTGCCACTTTGCAATGATTGCAAAGCGCCTTGTTGCCATCTTTCTCTTCCTTAAAACAAAGCCAAACTTTCAATCGCTATGACCTCTTTTGTTTTGCTTTTCTAGACTTACACCTGGTCACGTTGTACTTGCTAACTGAATGTCGTGTGCGTAACTTGCTTAAAAAATGTGATGTAAGTCGTGCTGCCCAGAGCTCTAGGCTCTGCTGCTGCCTGGAATCGTTAAGAGAGTCGTTAAGCGAGCTGCCAAACGGTGCCATGGTTCTGAACAGGAACCGGTTTTCGATTCTTATCCAACTAACAGCTGAATCAGAAAACAAACAGAAAACAAAATAATGATCTGACTTCGATAGCTGGGCTGGACCGAATATAAAACCCTGATCGCAAGTGGATGAGATGAGAAGTAATTAGACAGCCGGGCAGGAACGGCAGGTGAATGATATTAGCAATTAAGGTCAGCTATCAGGGCAGATCATGACAGAGCTAAGAATTACTTTTAAGGTTTTCTAGGGGAGAGTTTGTCTGTGCAGTCATCAATGAGTCTTAAGATAAAAAAAACAACAACTAATAAACCCATTTAATGTATATATTATATAAAGCCAAAAACAGATTTAAACACCAACGTATAAATATGTTAGTAACTTTATTAGCAAGGGTATCAAAAAAACATGTCTGTCTTCAGTGGATATTGGCCCGTATTTGGCCACCCCTATGAAACAGGATAAAGCATACTGTACAGCGCCACAATATAAACATGCTACCCAAAGGTTGCAGCTATTACTGATGTTATCTTTGCTTAAAGTCCAATTAAAACAAATCCGCAGATATTAATATAGCTCAAATTCTTTCAAAAACTTCCACAAAGCATACAAGGGAACCATTTCTCTGAAGTCAAACGTCATTAACTTGCTTTTAGCAGTTTTGTCAACTGCTGAAGTGGGCTAACTTAGGGTGGAGCTGCCTAGCTGCAACAACAGTGAGCCACCCTAGGGGGCACACCCCGCCTTTTGGGAACCGCTGGTCCAGAGCATGTTTGTTTCAAAGCCACTTCTGAGCTGCCAGTTCACTTGTTAAAATAGTGACCGGACCAGTTTTATCCTTAGTAGACTTTTTGTTTGTAATATCAGACCCTTATTTTTATATGGATGTAAGCATAGAGGAGAAAGAGGGAAATAAATTCCTTTTAGTTGCAGTACATTTTTGAATAAAACACATGACAGAGAAAAATGTTTTCAAAGAAAAATCATTAGCAGCTTGGTCTTTTTTATGTTTTCAGCTAAAAAAGGCAGACGATGTCATAGTGGTTTATGTTTTATTAAAGTATAATTTTAACAATAATTTTATAAAAGTTTAATTTATAGAACTGCAACCATCCTTTTAAAAAAACTTGATAACACTATACTATATACTATATGACACTATTTTCAGGGTCTCGATGGTTTAAATCATCTCCTCTAGTTATCCGAAAGTATATGTCACTCGCTGTAATTTAGGGGCACTGCAGAAAAACACATATGTTTAACCTTGGATCTATTTTTAAGTGTTTACAGAATGACTTTCACGCTTTGTTTTAAGCTTCCTGTTACCACATGTTCCACACTGCAGGGGTTATCCTTCTAACGTGCATTTTAAGTACTTAAAGAACTCTATGGTGTTCAGGAAGAAATATATGATGTAAAAACCATACAGTGGATTCATATAGATATGTTTACATTACATAGAGAATAGTGAGAATCTCCTAAAATAACTTTTTGAGTATTTGATTCCTCAACTGTTTTAGCCAGAGACCTCCACAGATAAACAGAGTTCTTCATTTGTGCAAAATAATCTTAAGCAACATCTGGTAGAAGCTAAATGTAGGGTTTAGGCAAAATAACGTCAGGTTTTCTTTTTAACACCTACAGTTCAGCCTAAGCTCATTTTACAGTAATTCACACACCTGAGCATATCTAAACAATTATGGATTATGTTTGGTTCATCAGTGGCGCCAATGTTATAGTGAATAGAGGACAGTGATTTACATGTCCTCATGACCTGAGTGAGCAGGGTTACATGTGCACAGAAATGCAAATGTACTCTGATTACTGGTGTTATTAGATTTTGAGGTGAACATGTAAGCAGCAAAATGTGGTAAATAATACTGAAATTGTATTGCCCCAGCTAGATTTCTCCTTAATAATGTGATTATCTTGTGTATGTAAACACTACTCTCTGCATTTTGGTTTAAATCTGTGCGCATCCAAAGAAAAATCTGAAGAGATGCTAAAGGAGGATTCTTTTTTCTCTATTTTTTGCAGTTGTCATCTGTAAAACTTGCTTGCAAAATGGGACATAACTGGCTATGTAGTATTTATTTTGTTTAATTATTAATTTATTCACATTGTTTAATAAAAGGAGTGTTAGCTCAGTTCTGTTAGCACCCGGTTATCTCTCGGGTCCAGGCGTGATTTATAATCTCCTCTTCTTTCAAACAGAAATGGGGAAAACATCCAGAGGTGCAGTCAGATGGGCTCTTGTCTTGGTGGAAGTTATTCAATCCTTTGTCAGCTGTCAAAGTCTTTTTTATACTGTCTGAGACATCCTGAAGGTGTCTGTTCATCAGGTCCCTTAATTCTTAAGCATCACTCTCTTCCACCAGACTTTAAGCAGCAAGTGCATACGGCAAGCATGACTTGTGATATCTGGAACATATCAGGATTAACTGAATATCTTATTTCTGTAGTGCATATAAATGTGTTAGATCTATAGTGTTTATATGATTTTCCAGTGATCGGATTTCCCCTGTGCAAGCAAACAGGCTCATTTCTGTGATTTTTCTTTCCTGAAATCAAGCAAACAAAACAAGGAGTTTAAAATTGAGTAAGATCTTTAATGCATTCCAGACAGATTAGGTCTTTTGTTTTCAAAGGTCAAGATAATGTAACAAAAGCGTGGTTTAATTCCTTTTGCGATATTCTGCTTTGAAAAGGTCGATAAAGTGTTCAAACAAAGGATGGCTGTGATGAGAAGCCACCTGATGCAGTTACATTATTTGCAGTGCATTTGGGCAACTTCCGGGACTGTAGAAAACACTGCCCTATCAGTAAAAAGTCCTCCTTTGTCTGTTTTACTGCTAGCCGTTTTATTTATGGGCTTCAACTTCCCCCAGATGTACCTGAGGAAATGCTACCATTGTTTGGTCATTTTAAACAAATATACATGCAAACTGTTTTATGTCAAACCACATCTGCTTAAGTTTTTCTGGCTGTTGTTTTCAACTAAGAAGTGTGCACTGCGTGTAAGTGATGCAGGTTGTGATCGAGATCTCTTTATCTAATGAGACTGATAATAAGGAGCTTTAATTTTGTCTCCTGTTTGCGGAAAATACAGAGCGCAAAGGAAAAAAACAGCAGCCCCTCTCTGGTAAATCTGCCAAAACCCACAGCAATCTTTCTAAGTAACAAAGCTCCTCGAATGGTCTATGTGAGGGGGTGGGAGGGCTGTGTGTGTGTTTAATGAAACATCATTTTGTAAAGTTCGACAAACATGTGGCGCTGTCTTTGAATTTCAACAACAGTTTTGTTTTGGCATTGAGTAACTAATGTGTCTCAAAAGGAAATAATAAGCAACTTTAAAAAATCAAAATTATTGAATCAGGCACCACTTCATATTTAGAAATGAATAGCAAAAAGCTCACATATTGTCAGTTATTGTTTTAAGACTACCTACCTACAGAGGTGTGATATTATAGAACAATATGAGGATTGGGTTTTTGCACTGGTTTTTGCAATAGAAAGTAAATACAGACCCATTATCCCCAAAATACAAGCGTTTATTAACAAAACACTTGTACTTCCAGTTATAATGCTTTGGTCAAGAGCCTTTTAAATTGATTGTAACATATAACTAAAATACTAAGTAAAAACAATAAAAAATAAATTATAAACTTGATAACATACAGAAAACTGTAAAAAAGCAACAACAAAAAAAGAACATGAAATACAAAATACGGTGGTTTAACAGGACTGCCTGGATGTATGTTATATTTAGAACCAGAGTTTGTTATGGGGAATTTAGAAGAGGACAATTTAGCTTTAAAACTAATTTAGAAAAGCATTTTGTATCTACCTAAATTTGAGAATGCAAAGCAGAAGAAAATAAAAAAAATATTTTTTAAGTATATTACATTAGTTTATAGCAATTAAAGGAACAATGCCAAAAAGTAAACCCCTATGTCAACATGCCAGACAGATGTAAGAAACATACATATACAAAAGAAAAAAAAAAATTCAGGCCTAGGTATGAATGTCCCACAAAAAGTCACATTAAATACAACAAAAACATTTTAAATAAACACTTAACAAGTTATGGGTTGTCAATATTTACTCTCCACCTTCTATTAACACATCTGGAAGGTCTGTTATTTCCATCTAGGCAAGAAATGATCTCCAAATCTGATCCAATAGCTCTTCTTTACCCTTCAAAGTGTAAGATTTCCCTATCCAAAGACATACATATAGTTTTTTCCAGTACTGATAATCCTTTAGCTTATGATAAGGAAATGTTAAGTAGTTCAATAGAGTTATGGTTCATATAGTTGTTTGGTGGCTATATTTCAAGAATCAACAGTTTTGGATTCCCTGGAATATTTACGTTTAGTATGCTTTCCATTCCAATTTCTATAGTGTTTCAGAACTTTTGTACCTCATCACATTCCCACAAGCAGTTCAACAGGGGCCTTTGGATTTATTGCACTTTATACATGTATCTGGGATGTTGCAGTAAAACATATGCAGTTTAACAGATTTAATGCATGATCCAATTAACCTGTAGAAGTTGAAGTCTAGTATTAACAGTCTGGGTGTGAGTTTTTAGGAGAGCAGCTTTCCCCTCATCTAAAGAAATGTCATGTTTAAGATCTTCCTGAATCTGTGCTGAATCTGTTAACTGAGGATTCTGCTGATGAAAAAATAAACAAATTGTACAGATATGAAATATGTCCTTTGTTGGAAGAGAGCATGTAAAAATTGCAAGAATTGATTTGGATATATTAAATTTGTTTTTAATCTCGTCAAATGACATCATTGCATCATCACAATATAAGTCTTCAATCTTAATTAGACCCTTTTTTTGCCCATAATAAAAACCCAGAGTCTTACAGACTGGGTTTAAACTTCCAATTAAAAACTTTAACGAGAGAAAGAAACATTCTGTCATAAGACAGTATGAACTTAATGCCAAATATTAACCATATTCAACACAATAAGGCTTTGAATTTGTCTTCTGACTTCTTTATTTGGGGCAGAATACAGGTAGCTACTCACTTTCAGCTCTATCTGAAAAGTAAAACATCATTATTCTTAAATCAGCTGCCAATTAATACATAAAAGGTTATTGTTAGGTAAATAATGTAAAATACATTTTTATAATATTTCAAAAATCTTTTTATTGCACTTATAAAAGAGAAAGGGCTCCCTCTTTGAATTTGGAACCTTTATTCGCCCATGCCAGGACCCACAGATCAACTGTTACACCACAGAACCTCTTCTTCTGCTACAGATACTACTCCCGCTATTAACAGTGACCTACTGTAGGACCCAGATCAGCTGCACCTGAACAAAAGTAATTAGATGTAATATTTAAACAATAGATTTGAAATGACTTGAAAAATAAGGTATAATAAACAAATCAATAAAATAGTGAAAAAATGATACTAATCAAAATTAAATATGTCCAGGTTTCAGTATTTTGCTGTGCAAGGAGAACAGCACACACAATTTCCCATGCTAGTAAGGACTATATGGACATGTTTAATGCACGTAGGTAAGAGTGGATGAAAGTAAGACAAATAAAACAGAAATCATTATGTTGCCATACCATTAGTGTGATAGTGAATTAAAGTTTGTTACACATTTCAAGCACAACCCAAAATATACTTGCAAAACAAAATTAAGTTAACTATATCTAGATTGTTTTAGCCTAAACTAAGTATCTCTGTTTGGGAAAAAAAAAAAAAAAAAAAAAACATCTTTTAATGCATCTGGCAGCAACATGGAGAAAACAATGATAGTTTAATAGCATGATTTAGAGAGATTGCTGTTAGAAAATCTTTGCCTGGCTTCTTGAACTGTTAGGTCACTTCCTATCCATCCTTCTACCCCAATTCAACCAGCTGTTTTGTGTTGTAAGAGGGGCTTTTAAACTTATTCCATAACTCAACTAGAAAGTGTGCTGGTTCTAAAATGGGTGTGTAGGTTTTGATGTGAAGCATAACAGTCGTGGAGTGGGGGTTAAAGAGAAGGTAGCATAAAACTTATGCAACAACTCCAAACTGCAATGAGTCTCCCTTCTTGGTGAGAACTGAATTTGAGCTCTTCCATAGAGTTTGCACTATGTGGGCATTTATAGTCTTTCCAAACCCTGCAAGCTACATGTTTCAACTCTTTGTAAGTAATCATGGACGACGGTTGTGTGATATTTTAAGTAGTTTTTTAACTCGAGCTTCAAGGACCGCTGTCCTGCACCTTTTAAATACAGAGTGGGGAGAGCTTGACGGCATGCTGAGGATGGGATTCAGCCATTTGATTCAATTATTGAAGCAAAGACACATCTCAAATGTACAGGATGTCAGATTTCAGTAACTGGAATCGAGGAAGCCTGACCTAGCACAAACCAAGGCGTTTATGCATTTAAAATTGAGGGATGAATAGATCTAAGGAAGGATTAGTAAAGCTGCATGAGATCAGACTGATCCAGAGAGTATCTGTCCAGTGCCTTATGTGTCAACAATTCAATTTTAAGATACATTCTTACATTTTTTTATAAATCTGTTCTTTCATCATCCTTTATAGCTTTGTCCAGGATCTGTTCATTAGAGCAGCATTCTGAACAGAGACACTCAGACCTTTATGAAAACCACAAACTTGTCTCTGCTTCTTCTTTTCTCTACATTAGGTAACTGGGGAGGAATATGTTCACAGTATACGGGCCTCCGTAATGGCCGTATGTCCACCCTGAATACGGGACTGATCACGATTCAGAACTACGGACAGTTCCAGCCTCCTCGACAGGTTCAGTTGACCTTGGCACATGAACTGGGTCACAGCCTGGGATCTCCGGTCAGTCCTCTCTCCTAACACTTAACATCCACACCTATGTATAACTCTAAAATGTGTTTATTAAAACTATCTCTAAAATTGGATCAGGACAATTTCAATTTCAACACAGACTATACCAACAATAATGACTTCTTGCTTTTTATGTCTGACTTCATATTAAAACACCACACCACTTTAACTATTTAACTTGTCATTAATTGCTTAACTCCAGACTTGATTATTTCAGTGAACCTTGTAAGGGGAAAATTGGTAAAAAAAAAATTTTATGATTGTGTTTTAACCAGTAGTCGTTTCCTCTCATTCTAATCTGTGCTTCAATCTATGTTAACTTAACCTGTGGCCATGAAACTCTGTCAAACTAATTATATAATATATTAGCATGTAAGAGCATGTTAATAAAACTAGGAATATTTTTACTAAAAGTATTGCTTTCAAACAATCCTATTTCTTATTATTTCTGCACACCCTTTGATTTGTCTATTAACACTTTAGTCTTAAAAAATTTATTTAAAAAAATAAATTGACAAATTGACAAAGTCTAAATGTTTTCTCAGATTTTTGCAGCAAAACAACCTTCCTCCCATCTTTTTAATATAGTCGCGTTTGGAATTATTATTAAGATTTCTCCATTAAGGTTTTAAAATGAAGTTTGATTCATTTACAATTTTTAATACTTCTTTATGTAGTTTCATGTTTCATTTTTCAGAAATAGATTTTTCATCCACAAACTTCATGTTTATTTTTCCCTTCTACAGTGCCCCTTCCTGCAAGTCCATATTTGCATCTTAAATGTAAAATTAACAAGTGCTTTTCTTTTATTTGTTTATTTATTTCCTCCAAAGACATCTCAGGGCAGTGGCCTAATCACTTCATTAAACCCAGATTCATCCAGCATGAAGTAGGCATACCGGAACAATATACTATACTGTCGCCTTTTTTGTATGACCTTCAAATATTTGGAGTGATTGTGTATTGATACTTTGGTGGGTGAGCACCCACAGTACTTATTTAGTTTTCACAACACCTGTCAATAAAAAGAAATACCATGATCTGATTCAAAGTAAATATTTTTTACTAAGCATACATGTGTGTTTGCATCAGGCTTGAACAAATTGTACCTGTTCACCTGAAAAGACACTACAGACTTTGGCCTATTGATTGCCTATTTTAGAAGAGACACTGGCGTCACCAAATGAGCTCTGATGTCACTAACATTCATCCATCCATTTTCCGTCACGCTTTATCCCTCCTGGGGTCGAAAGGGGTGCTGGTGCCTATCTCTAGCTCCCTACTGGCAAGAGGCAGGGTACACCCTGGACAGGTCACAAGGCAACACAGAGACAAAAAGGACAAACAACCATTCACGCACACACTCACACCTAAGGAGAATTTAGAGAAGTCAGTTAACCTAACGTGCAAACTCCATGTCACTAACATACAAATTATTTTATATCAGATTAAGAATGCAGCTCATTTGGTCTTTGACGTATTGTCTGACATGACATCATGACATCAAACATGATGACAGCAAACTCAGACCTGAATGGACTTTTGCAGCAAATGAAAATTGAACACTTATTTCTCCTGCCTGTCAGACTCAGGCAAAAACAGCACTTAGTGGAGTTTATTCACATTTGGAGGAGCGAAAACTCTAAGAAACAATCTCCATGAGATTAAATATTTTATTGGTTGAAACTAGTCTCTAAAGGGAAGATTTGATCAAGCTTAAAATTATGCCTTTGAATTGACCTAATAGGAGGGGGATTTTTTTTTTCTTAAAAGCAAAAGGGATATGTTACATTTTCTATCCTGTTAGATCAAAGCTCATCAATGAAACATATAGAAATTGCTCCTCATTTTCTAAGCAGGAACAAATAAAACACCCTTCACATATTACTTAAAAGTTGTGTAGAAATGGGTCCTCAGCATCCCTGATCCTCTACCATACCCAATAGTGGGCATTATAAAATATTTTACATTTTTCTAACCCACCTGGAGAGTTTCTTACTGTTTGTCTTGGCAAATCAAAGCATTTAACTCCAGGTAAAGTCCACATAGAGTTAAGCGAGGTGCACCTGCATACATTAATGGTGATTGGGAAGAAAAGGCTGTTTATTGCTCCAAAAGGAATCTCTAGAAATCTTTGAGCAAGATAAGTATATGTTTCCTTTTCCAGCCTTGTTTGTCACAGCTCTTACTGGCTTTTAAAGCATTGGATTTATTTAGGCAAACAACTTTATGATAGCTATTGCTGACTTAGCTAAGAGACTTACTAAAATGACATCACACTCTTCTAACCTTTTTGAAATATTGACCTGTGTCCCCCAGAGAAACAGAAAATAAGAGGTATCAAAAGTATTAATGTTTATTACTCCAGTAGAAGTATAAATCCTACTGTTTAAAACACTTTTGCAGATGTTAGAGTATCAACTTAAGCTTTTACTCTAGTAAAAGTACTATTTTTAAAACCAGTAAAGTATAAAAGTAAAAGTAATGCTGAAGAAAATGTTAAGGACAGATGCTTTAAACCGTATACTGGTTACTGCACTAGCCTATTAAATAAACACTTTTCTACAATTCTGGACAATAACTTCCTTACACTTATTTTTCTTAGTTTTATAACTAATAGTAACAATGTCAAATATAACTTTGCATCATCTTGAAAAAAACTTTATTTTGTTATGTGGCAAACAACAACTTGTTGCAGTACCAAATCCAACCAAAAAGAAATTCCTTTTCCAGATTCAACAAATTATTTTGATGGTTTTTATTTTTTACCAACAAACCATAGAGAACATAAGCTTAAATGAAACAAAACTAATGATTCTATTTTCAAAATGTATAGAGTAGCAACTAGAGATAATAAAAAAATATATAAGGAGTAGAAAGAATAAATCTAAAAAATGATTACTCCAGTGACGTATAGATAGCCAAAATTTCTACTTTGAAACCATTTTCAAGAAACTAGATCAAAAACTTAAGATAACAAATGTCATATTTTAATACATTTTTGTTGCTTAAAAACTTACAGGTACATTTTATTTCATTAACATTAGTTCCTTTTTTAACTAGGATGTTTTTTTGTTTTGTTTTTTTCATCTGATCAAATGCATTTAAATGATAATTTTTTAAAAAGAATGGGTGTTCTTAAGATACAGCATGGCATAGTATGCTCAATATATGGATGTGTGATTATATTTAGTTTAAAATTTTGACTTTACCCTTCTATGATGATTTTAACTGTAGAACTTTGAGATTTGTTTCTTAAATTTAAAGTGCATTACAAATAAAATATATTATTATTATTATTATTTTATTATTATTATTATTATTATTATTATTATTATTATTATTATTATTATTATTATTATTATTATATTAAATAAGTCTAGAGAATCAGTTTTTTGTCTTAAATTGTCAAAAATCACATATTTCTCACTGAGTTTCCTATTCTATAAAACAATATTCTTAATCAACTGATCTTATTGATGATGGGAAATGATGGACAAACATTCAGTCTTGAGATAGTATTTTCATAAAGGATTTTTGATTGCAATGTTAAAATTAACAAAATAATCACAGAAGGGAAACAGATGTTTCTCCCAGTAATAATTCCTTTTTTATACATTCAAAAATTATATTTAATATGACAAAATATTTCAATATTATGAAACATCAAATATCTAATTATAACCCTTTTCTCTCTTTTTATGCCATACATTTTTCTGGAAATATATACATGACTTTTACAAATAATAATTGAAAGCACATTAATTTTGCTTTCAATTATATTTGCTTGTGAGCTGAAGGTCCTGTGAAAATACAATAATAAAAAAAAAAAAACAGAATGTAGTGTAAAATTATAACACATGGCAGGAAATAATTCAAAACAGAGAACATCATAACCAAGGAACTACTTTAAGAAAAACAAAGCAGTAACATCTGCTGTGTCACATCTCCCTCTTATTACCCAGAGATTTAGGCTCTGGCTAATTCAGAGGGGAGCATAAAAGTGTCATTTATTACAACTGTCACAGTAATCATGAGCAGATTCAATAAAACCATCAAGGTTAGTTCCATAAGTTTTTATATGTTCATTTTAAATATTCAGACTGGTTTATTAACTCTCCTAATGGTCTAAAGTTCAAGAGAGGGCGAGTTTTACCAAATATTGCATCACAATACAGAACAGGAACCCGCTGCTCTGTCCTGGTTGTCATGCATGAGGAACATCACATTTCCTTCTTGTTTTCTGTTCAGTGATGAACAGAACATTTAATCGTGACAGATTGCTCCAAATAGGTTTCACATTTCTGAAAACCTACCAAGTAGTTTAAGCTTCACCACATCCAGCTGAGAACATTTTTCTGACCTGTAACAATTTTGAGGTCAGCAATAAAGGGAGTTAATTTCCACATCTGTAATAAAAAATGGAGCAGCATCATTCCAGTTTGGTTAGATGATTTGTTTTCTCCCGCTGTTTCTCCCAGCTGTTTAAAGTCACAAATTCACAACAAGAAGATATCCAAGTCTGTTATTTTGTCTGTGCCTCAGCATGATGAGGGCTCTAAGTGCGGCAACCTTGGCTCCTCTGGTGGCAAAGGCCGCTACCTGATGTTTCCACACGCCACAGACGAGGTGCGCGAAAACAACGACAAGTTCTCCCCCTGCAGCATTAAACATATCAGCAAGATCCTGAATCTGAAGAAAGATGAGTGCTTTGCGGGTGAGACACAAATACTAGCCCACCTGCATCTTTTGCTACGTTTAATACTCAAGCTGTAGAACCTCCTTTTAAAATCTTTTTTTTTTTTTCTCAGTCAATGATCAGCCCATCTGTGGAAACCGTATTGTGGAGGAAGGTGAGGAGTGTGATGTCGGTCACAATGACACAGATCTCTGCTGCTTCAGTGCTAGAGAGGTTGTAGGAGTCCAGTGTCGACTTAAGCCTGGTAAAGTCTGCAGGTATTTACTGCTTAAAACGTGTTAATCTAACCTGTCAGCTTTTAGTTATTATTAACATATTGAGTGCCCAGCAAAACCATGCAAAATAAATTAATTTTTTCACACTTTGTCAAGTTACAAACACAAACCCCTGTGTACGTATCTGGTCCACAGAATCAGCCCTATGTACTCTTTCACGCTTTAACACTTTTATTCAGCCCCACTGAAACATCCAGGCCATGTTAAAATTATCTCTGTGGATTGATGCTGCCCCCTCCATGTTTATCTTGGGGGTTGGGTAGGGGCATCTGCAGCAAACTGCAAACATGACTTAAGGTTTCTTTCAATAAGGGTTTTGTTGTTGCCGCTTTAGGAAAATGGCAAAAAGAAAAGCTGCTTTTTCTGTTTACAGATTCTCCTGCCTGAGCTGAGGATCTCTGCAGCTCCTGCAGAGTTACCAGAGGCCTAAAGGCTGATACTCTGATTAGTCTTGTCTGTATGAGACGCATTAGTTTAGGGGGACTATTTCTTAGATAAATTGTAATCCAGGAGATATTCCAGGCTTGGGATTCTGTTTAAAAAAACAAAAACCTGCTTTTTGTGCTGTTTCACCAATTTTATTAATATTTTTTGGTCATTGTGATGTTTTAATTTGAGCTTTTTTAAACAAAGCTCTGAGGTCTTTACAGAACAACTATATTACGGTAGTAATATTATACATACATGCTTCCTTTTTAGGTCATTTATTAGCTGACTGGTGGGGGAGCTTTATAGGTTGAGTAAAGGTTTGAAGGGGACCCAAATGCAGAGACTGAAGCTCATGGTGGTTTCTAGCAGATTTAATAACAAAAGGGGATAACTGACGAAAAACTCCAAAATAAAGAATTACCAAAATAGTAAACAGAGGGACATCAGGAAAAACACACAAGGAGCCAAGAAATGACAAGGAACCAGCAAACAGTGACTGAAAAGGAGGTGTATAAATGGGAGACTGAACAAAGGCCAGGCTAATCAGATCAGATCAAATCAGATTAGGAGCAGGTGTGGACAGAGGAATCGAAAAGCGAGCTATGGGAAGGAGACTGACACAAGAAGGCAAAAGAGGGTAAAAAAGAAATACTTAAGAACTCAAAATATAACATAACAAAAAACAAAATGGAAATGAAACAAATAAACTAGAAAACACAGAAAGACATGAATCAAAGTATAACTGAAAACTCAAAAAGAAAACTGTGCAGAATCATGACAGCGCTCTTTCCGAATTTTTATTTTCAAAAAAGATTTTTAAAATTATCCTTTGAACTATTTACCTAAAATCATTAAATCATGTGACGTTTTTAGTTCTAATGTGATAATATGTAGGAAAAATGCATTGGGAGGGCATGTTTCCATAATAGTGTGTATGTGTGTCCACATTCTTTTACCTGTTACTTTATCAGTCCTAGTCAGGGCCTGTGCTGCGGTCCGAACTGTGAGTTCAAACCTTTGGGTCAGATGTGCGAAGAGGAGGCCGACTGTGAAAAGGAGAGCATGTGTTCAGGCCTCTCTCCATTCTGCCCTGAACCAGACCCCAAGGACAACCTGACAGTCTGCAGCGAGGGCACACGCGTCTGCCTGAATGGGGTGAGACAGAGCCACGTTTTACACTGTGACCCAACTCTCTTTCTCCATTACCCAACAATTCAGGCAGCAATCCTGCAAAGCCGGTCTGCAAAGGGAAATGCTTAACCTTTAGATCCACACTGAGAAAGGGAAAAAAAACTGCTGTCATGATCCCAGTTTGACATATCCAGACTCTAAAAGATTGATTTATGCTTACTAAACTCACAGTTAAACTTGTTATTTGTTTATTAAATTTACACATTTGTGAGCTTCCTGTTTTGGTTCTAGCCTAATTATTTCAACAGCCATCTGGGATTAATTTGACAAATCACAACAGAGCTTTATTTGCAAACAACTACTGCAAAGAATTAGTGGGAAAGTAGCTCCGAATCACACACCTCCGAATCCTGTAGCATCCAGTACACTTTTTTTTCTAAGTGAATTTATTCCAGCTGTGATTGTTGCTTTATCCCTCTCCAGATGAGCAGTTTGCACTAATCTCTGATGACCTGATTCAGTTAAAGGAATTGCAGTACCTGGAAAAGGTTTCTGAGAAAAATTATTCATGCAGAAATAATTAAGAAACAAAGCATGATTAAGGTTTAAAAATGTGTCAAGATTTCTGGTTACTCTTTTTTTCTGAAAATTGTATTTAGAGGCAAAAAAAAGTCAAAATATGAATGAAGAACAGTAACTGAAGCTGAAAGAAAAAGACTAGGGAACAAATTGTGGAAAAACAGAACATGAAAACATAGCAATAAAGTCAACAAAGTTGACTGAAACAAAACCAGATAAAAAAACAAGCAAAAAACAATCCAATTCAAAACAAAAATACTCCAAACTCATTGACTAGGTCTAGATCACATTTGGAAAATATTCCGTATATGGGATAAATATGAAACACTTTCTCCCAGCCATCCAGAAGGTAGGCTCTAAAACCACTGACTCCAAAATTTGACTCCTAATGTAAAAGTAATTTTTCCAGATGGAAAATTTCTCAGATTCTGCATCAAATCAGGCTAAAGGATTTCAATTATTGAAACACTGGAATCCTGGTGACTTTGATACAGGTTCTTGACCTTTTTACTTCTAATTAAAGACTGTGTAACAAAAACTGAGGTAATTGAATTCAACATGGTTTAACCTGAGCTTGAAGCCCCAATATACTCATTAAAAACTTTTTGATATATTGCTATCTGCCTCATCAGTGTGAATGGGTGTCTGGTTCTGTCTGCAGGTCTGCTCTGAGTCTGTGTGCATAAAGCACGGCCTGCAGCAGTGTGACTGTCCAGGATCCAACATGAAGGAGAAATGCCACGTTTGCTGCCAGCAGCCTGGTAAACACAGAACCTTGTGTCCTCCACCGCTGAGCAATCTGTTTACAACTCTGAGCCCAAACAGCTTATCCAGATGTTCTCTCCTCTCCAGACATTTTTCAGTCTATAAATCAAGTTTTACTTTGATCATTAACACATTTGTATTTTAAACAATGACCAGACACTGTTACCAGTTTACCTTAACATATATAGATACTCTACAATACAATAGATAACACAGCCTAACTGTGTATGTTTCAGGTAAGCCACAGACATGTGCCAGCACCTCCTCCTCGGTTATGTCCCGTCACTTCCAGAAAAGGTTGCTGCCTCTGGTTGCAGGCGCTCCTTGCTCAGGGAACCAAGGATACTGTGACAAATTCCATGTGTGTCGGCTGCTGGATGCAGACGGCCCAATTGCCAGACTGAAGAACTCTTTCCTTCATTTGGATGATTTTGACGATCTGGGGGAATGGATGAAGGTGATTTTTTATTTTATTTTTAAATTGTATCTTTTTTTTCAGTCACATAATAAAAACTTTTAGTGAATGAGGTTGACTGGTGACTAATAAATAGAAAAATTAAGGTTTTAGTGATCAACAAGGTTATTCCCTATTCATGCTCGATATTTACCCACTCTACTTTGGTGGAGTTAATAATTTCTCGAAAGCTGAACAGTCTGTAATTTCCCGCTGGGATTATTAAAGTATGTCTGATTCTGAGTTCCCCTCCATATCCATTATTCTATCTTATTAGTTCAACGCCCCACTCACACCGGCAGGCAAACAGACCCACACTATGACGATCCCACCACTTTTCTTGGCCGTTGTTGGTAGCCCTAATGCTCTTTTTTCTAACCACACCTTGTTTCCTTCAAAAACACTTGTGTGTCAGTGTTTTTCCATGTTTTCAGTGTACACTACTCAAAAAAATGTAAGGAACATTTTGTAATCAGAGTATAGCATCAAGTTGATTAAATTTCTGGGATATTTATTTGGTCAGGTAGGTAACAGAGAGGGTTGTTAATCGGTTTCAGCTGCTTTGGTGTTAATGAAATTAACAACAGGTGCACTAGAGGGGCAACAACGAGACGACCATGAAAACAGGAATGGTTTTACAGGTGGAGGCCACTGACATTTTTACCCTCCTCATCTTTTCTGACTCTTTCTCACCAGTTTTGCATTTGGCTATGGTCACTGTCACTACTGTTAGCATGAGGCGCTACCTGGACCCTACATAGGTTGCACAGGCAGTCCAACTCCTCCAGGATGGCACATCAATACGTGCCATTGCCAGAAGGTTTGCTGTGTCTCCCAGCACAATCTCAAGAGCATTGAGGAGATTCCAGGAGACAGGCAATTACTCCAGCAGAGCTGGACAGGGCCGTAGAAGGTCTACTACTCATCAGCAGGACCGGTATCTGCTCCTTTGTGCAAGGAGGAGCAGGAGGAGCACTGCCAGGGCGCTACTGGTGTGAATGTCTCTGACCAAACAATCAGAAACAGACTTCACGAGGGTGGCCTAAGGGCCCGACATCCTCTAGTGGTCCCTGTGCTCACTGCCCGACACCGTGGAGCTCGATTGGCATTTGCCACAGAACACAAGAATTGGCGCATAATTTTTTCACTGTAATTTTTTCTTTGAATTCAGCCCTCTGTAGGTCAATGATTTTCATTTCCATGAAATGATGTGGCATCCTTTTGTTCCTAACACATCACCCAGTCCATATCAGTATAAATAAACGACATGATTTTTTTCCCCCATTGAGATCTGATGTGTTTTCAAAGTGTTCCTTTAATTTCTTTGAGAAGTTTAGAATCCTAAGCTTGTTTGTTTACCTTCCAGCCATGATCATCCTCAGCATTCAGTGTTTCTATTGCAGTTGTCTTTGAGGTTTAGTTTTACACAACAACGTGGAGAATCTGGAATGCTCATTTTGTTTAACCACTTCTCTGGTGGTTTTAACACAGCAGGGTTCCTGTAATCTATTTCACTGACCGGACAAGTAGCCTATCATCATTAACTCTTGATGTTGTTTCACCAAGATCTTTTAATGGAAAAAAGAACAAAGGTGCACAAAGTTAACACTCTGGTAAAATGCCTCAGGATGTTTTAAAAAACTCTGCCCATTATTACACAGACAGTCCTGTTTAGGACAGAAAAAAATCTTTGGCAGATGTGTCCTTCTACTTACGAATCAGCTGGTTTGAACTGTGTTTACAAAAGTTAGTGTATTAATATATACTACTGTTTCAGCTATGAGCTAATTTCCACCTGCAGGGTCAAAGTAGAGCAATATGCAGATATATGCACAATACAAGATAGTGTAGTTTGAAATTTATAATTTTAACAGTGCTATGAATATTTTGTCATTGATTATGCTTGTGAAGATTCTCAGTCATCCAGGTCATACTCATTCCAAAAATGTTAAAAAATTGAAAAAGCTTCCTGGATGGGAAGTGAAACATCAACAAACTTGGAAAGCAAAGTTCAGTGGGTTTTTTTTTATTTTACTTTTTCATAATTGATTATGCTTTTTTTTTTTTTTTCCTTCTCTGCAGGCTCATTGGTGGGCTATCCTGATCGCTATACTGGTACTGTCTGGAGTAATGGGCTGCACAGTCTGCCTATGTGGCAGGACCTTGAACACTCGGGACCTGGACTGACCCTTCATATATATGATGTTGATAACAACAAAAAAAATATTAATCTCTTTTGCAGACGAGAGGAATTTAATGTATCTGAACAATGCTAAAGTGATGCATTTAGAAAGCCTTGTGCTGTCTTGCAATCTGAGATCTTGAAATGACCTCTGTGGGTGCTAAACACCTGCTCAGCTCTCCTCATGCTAGCTTGTCACCTGATATCTTTGTATGATTTATTTTTATCTGCTTTTAGCAATCCTTAGGGAGCTGGTTCGCAGTAAAGGTTCCTCGATACTTGTGCTGTGGAAAATGTTTCCAGCCACCATGGGCCTGTGCAGATTTCTTTAAAGGGTATTGCAAGCTGTATTTTAGGTTGGCCATGTAATTGCACCTGTTACTGCAAATGCTGAAGTTAAGTAAGTGGATTTGTGCATTGGATATGGTCCATCTTTCCATCTTAGTTTAAATTAGTGAGCATATGGAAAGGATGCCTGGAGTCAGGGCTTAATTATGTAAAAGGTGAACATCTGACAGCAGTTCTGAACAGACTTGAAAAGTGATTCAGACTCTTTGAACTTTTTTCACATCACATTAGGATTTTATTCTATGGAAAAAACACAGTAGCCCAATATTAGCCTGTTACCTATCTGCTAAAGTTTGTGTAATTTAATTTTTTCCTTTTTTGTATAAACACAGCTGTCCAGTAGAGACTTAAATATCCATCACAGAGTGAACAATAGCAATCTGGGTAAAAGTTTGTTAAAAGATGAGTTAATTTTTACTATCCAACAATACAATGACCAAATATGTGTGTAGGAGCGGCCTAGTCAAAGTTTAGACAAATCTTAAAGGTATAGTGGAGGATGTTCTTTTTCCATGTGGATCATCTAAATAAGTGGTCCTCCTAATTGTCATTCTTGGGATATGTTTACTTAAGGCTGTCCTACATGCTCATCCCCATTTTCATTTTACCGGTGTTGAGTCTGACATAGTGGAAAAATTGCAAATCTTCTTTTGGAAAGTAAGCTTGTATGAGCGATGTAAACTGCAGCTTTTAAACAAAGTGTGCATGAGGAGAATGGGCTCATGCATGCTCCCGCAGCGTTCAATAGGCATTCCCTCTCAGGAGCGGGTATATGGTTGTGCATGTGCAATTTTTTCAAAGTAAAGAGGGCGGGTCTTTTCAGAAATTCGTGAAAATCTTCAAATATACTTTTAATCTAATCAGTGGCAAAAAAATATAATTTGTTTCAGTGCACTGACTTCAAATGCACCTTTTAATTTTTGATAATCAGAATTGTCTTTTTTTTCTCCTCCAATTTACGCTGATGCACCATTTTTTTGTTTTATGCTGAACTGTACATGTTTTTGGCCATTAAAAAAGGCAAACAGCTGTGAACTCCAGCTGTGCAGCTAACTCGCATGTCTGGATTCGAACACGCTCTGTGTCACCTTGACACAGTCAGAGAAAAAACTGCGTCACAACAGCAGGAACATGAAAAAATAACGCATTTCATTAAGACAAGTAAGCTAAGACCTTGTTGATTTTTTTTTATCACAACTGTGTGAGAGTTTGACATGTTCCTTTGGATCAAAAACAGATTTTGTTTTTGGGCTAATAAAGTAAAACTGGGCGACAGTGGAAAGAGTAACGTTCAAATAAAGTAGTCTTACATTTAGAAAACACAGTTTATTGAATAATGTATATTTAGTACAGTGCTTGACGTCACAAATATAATTACAAAAAAAAATTATACATTGAACCAAAGAGTTTACCTTTAATATTGTTTTCAGTCAAAATATGCATTTTATTTCATAGTTGTATTTACATTGATTTACAGTAAAAAAAAAAATACTGTTCTTTTTGTGCATTAGTATCACTTTTCCACTTTTTACAGTAACACGGATAGTAGTACCAATCCCTATAGAGCTAACGGTCACATTTCAATTAAAAATAATTAAAAAGGAGGATAATGACCATGAAACTCAAAGGAAATATTTATGTTAGCTAAACGCTGCACCTAACAGCTGAATTCATAAGTTTAATGCAGCGATAAATTACCTTCATATGTCTTTGAGTCATAATGTATATAATGAATTTAGATCAATATAACAGCAGCACAAATAATGTAAAAGTAATGCAAAATTAGAGCTTTGTTTGCTTCATAAAAGTCAGAAAATCAAAATGACAGAATTGAAAGTCACTAAGGTGAAGAACAGAGAAAGGCTTAAACTAATGCTCACTGATACTTGTGCCAAAGTCATGAACAGCACTGAGATCCACAGTGGTGAGTGTTTAGTTTTACTGGGTATACAAAAACAGCAAGATCAAATCTGACCAAGTCTGAAGCTAATCAATGGTGCATTTTAATGTAAAAATTCATTTATGAGTACCTTCACTGTCAGGCATTCTTCAACGTAGTTGTAGATAAAAAATTTTAAAAAAGGAGCCTCTCACTTTTTTGAAATATGTTATGGTTTCATCCTCCGTTTATCCAAACATTTAACGAATGTGACTTCCCCAGAAGAATTGTGGGAATCAGGGTCTGTCAAACAGAAAATGATCCTGCAAAAAAGAAACATGTGAGACGGTCATTGGCCCCTTCATTAACAGGCTCCAAACTAGTCTGAATGCTTACGCCAGATTTGTAACAGTTATTTCTAGAGAGCAAATCCATTTTTATTTGGAAGCAGACATTTCTGCCGTTCATGGAACAAATAACCAGTTTTAACTTCATTTATAAGTTAAACCCACTAGAAGACTTTTCTTTGAAAGCAGATATTTACATACTATTAATGCAGAAAATGTTCAGACCTAATTAAACAAGTGGAAAAAAACGGTAGACAAGTATTTATGATGCATTATTAGGGAAGCGAAGAGCAGTCGTGTCCCTCAGATACTTTTTCACTGTGGTTTTCTTGAGAAAACAAGTTAATTTTCTCATTATCTTAAGATAACAAAAGCCGTTTTCTCGTCATAACGAGATGATTGGTGTATGTTAAAACTGATTATATCCTTCAATACCACAACAGCGGGAGAGGATTTATAAGTATGAGACATGGAGGCCAATGTGAAATTCTTTAAATAATCCTTTGTTTAACTTTTAGGTAACGAGACGACGTTGTTGGTTTTATGATTTGCTTCCACTTCTGATTTATAAAAAATTAGACCTATGCCTCCAGCCCCTTAGCTCCTGGTGTTACGCCTGTAACAGGTATAAGATGCATTAACCCCAAAAATGAGTCCAGATTAAATTTTTTCATTAAAAAAGCAGAGTTGTTTCTACTGTAACCCACGCAATCCAATTATCAACTATGACCTGGCAATCAGAAGAAGGGAGTGGGAGATCGACAGGCGGATTGGCGCAGCGTCTGCCGTGAAGCGGGCGCTGTACCGGTTCCGTTATGGTGAAGAGAGAGCTTAGTCAAAAGGCGAAGCTGCTCTCTC
>NW_015151137.1:187743-193013 GCF_000732505.1 Cyprinodon variegatus
AACATAGTTATGTATAATATATTACATTTCTGACTGTATATCCCTGTAATTATTACACACTGTAGCTTTAACATTTTTATCTTTATTGCAGTGAAACAAACGTAGATGCAAAGCATGAAGAAAAGTAAACTCAATACTGTTTTTGAGACAAACTTAATAATGGCATTTTAGTGAAATGATTTTATCAAAAACATAATTATTGTGCACTAATAAGGAATAGTTTTATTAACCATACATGTAATCAGAGTTTTATGGGGCCCCCAGGAACTTGGGGCCCTAGGCAACTGCCTAGTATTCCCTAATGGTAAATGCCACTAATACAATGAAGAACTACATCATTATCTATGTAATATTGCAGGTGACAGACAGGCCAGCTTTAGTTTCATTAACAGTTTCCCTTAACTTACTTCTTTTGCGTCTCACCAGATCTGATACGAATTTTGTCAACCGGAACACTATCTGAGTCACTTGACCACCAAGAGGAAACCATCTTCAACAGGCTGGAGACAGACCAGCTGTTTGTCTCCATCCACTTAAACTTCAACAGTAGCGGGTCACCGATATCCGTTTCAGCCACCAGAAGGAATGATTGTGTCATGTTTGATTCAGGTCTTTCCCTCCTGAATAGAAAAAAAATGCTAGTGCTAATAAAAAAAATTCTTGTCAAAGGATGGTGAAATAAGAATTATAAAACATACACTTGGACAATAAAAATAAAACTGGTTAATGTGTGTAGGATTATAACACTGTTTATTGTTTCTGTCTGAAGCTACTACTTGGAGTTAAAAACTGCACATGACTCCCATAAACGCAAACATGGTGTTATAAATCCTTTAGAATAAGCATGTAAAATGCTGACTCACAGCTTAAGCTCAAGGTTTTCAGCCTCTCCTCTTGTTCCATACAGAGAGATGGTGAGAGAAGGCTCCATCTCTGACCATTTCACTTTACCTGAGAAGTGGATCTTTACCTGGTAGAGGTAAACTGGGAGGACAAGAGAGAGAATGAGATATTTTATTGAGCTGAAAACATGCACCACATCAGATTAAATAAAGCCTTAAGTAATTTGAGTTTTGCAACTCAAATCTCAAATAACTAATCTCTTCTCCAAACAAATATGACTTGGTTTAGAGGATTAGCCCTACTGCAGTTCTCTTGTTGACAAGTTTTACACATGAAGGTTTTCTAACCTCTGAATGGCTTGGAGGCCCGTGTCTTGGTGAACATCTGAACGCTGCGAAGCTTGCGGACTTTGCTTGCGTTGTAGCCCAGCTTGTTGCAGCGGCCTTTGCGGCAGCTCAGACACATGCCGCGGTCAAACATGTCATTGCTGCCGCACTGGTAGGCCTTGGCTGGTTCCTGCACATTAAGCAGGGAGTCGATGAACAGATGGATGGAGCGCTCATGTTCACACTTCACTGCATCATTTATAGCTAAGGAGAAAAGATGAATGAAGAAATGCAGCTTAAAGGAGAGATTAAATGGGTCCGTTTGCTCCATGCGTACTTGTTGACAGATACTCCTAACAGCACATAATTGTGTCAGGCCTTTTCTTAGCTATGTTTTGGCCCAGTGTTTATTTTGATGCATGTGTGAAATATGTTATGGTTCAACTGACCGGAAAAACGTTAATTCACAAAAATTATAAAGTTATAAAAAGCGCTAATGATCGATAGGACTGCCATCAGGATTGGTCAATATGGCAAAAAATTAAATCATGATATGTTTCTTAATTTCAGTCATTAAGTTAAAACTTTGATAGCGATCAAAACAAAATAAAACCTTCATCCAACATAACACTTTTGAAATATTTGCTTTAAAACTAAACTACTAAATTACAGTGCAGCCTTCACAATTATACCATGTTTAACGACCTTAACACTCTGACATGATAATCAAATATATTGTCATTCACAAGCATTGATCACAAAACAACTTGTTCACATTTTGTCAAGAAACTATCGATTATTGAAATAATCGTCAATTAATTTAGTAATCGATTAATCCTTAACTGGAATATAGAGACTGTAAAATTTGCCTTTAGCTGACAGAGCAACCCACTTAGAGCAATAATTATATCAAAGTTGTAAAAATAATATATAAACATTTTGCATTTAAGATTTAAAAAACAAATGTCTCTCAATATGCTCTGTCCAGAACTCCTTAAGTGGAAAAGTATTAGTTTCACCTGGTTTACTTCTGATAAAAGGAACCTTTGACTGTCTGGTTATTTATCGATCAAACAAAAAAATAATCGACATATCAATCGAATTGCAACTTAATCGTTAGTTGCAGGCCTATAGAGAAGGAAAACAAACAAACATAAAAAATACAGTTTTAAAACTGCACAGCTCCACTCAATGTGACCTTTTCCAACTTTTGTGCTTTCACTGACTCAGTAAGTCAATGGACATCAGTTGTGAGCCATCCAGCATTGCTATAATATGCATAAAAATCGGCCATACTTGTCATTCTTTCTGCTACCTCAGTGAACACCTAATTTCTTGTCGCCCATTGAGCTGCAACTGAACATTGTAGTCTCATTTGATGTTTAGAATAGTCTACATCTCATCGTTGCACCAAGGTTTAAGCTTTCTGGTTACATTTACCAAGATTTCCTGTAGTTTAGCATGTTTGGGAAATGCTAGTTTTTCTGCTAATGGACACATCTGGCTCACCACATCCATACCCAACCAGTGAACAGCAGTCTGTTTGCATCACGTTTCAGCTCCAACAAAACCTGCTGTTGAGTGGTTACTAAGAAAAGTAGTACCAGGTCACAAGTGGAGTGGAATTGGCCAAAGAAGAACCTTTGATAAAGAGAAATTAACAGCGTAGGACAGGGGTGTCAAAAAATTTTACTTTTGTCTATCCGTTGCAAATTGCTCTTTGAATTTCAAGTCCAAAGTTCCTCTATTGGACTTTACTCTGGACTTTGTCTGTATTCTATTGGTTGAGGTCCTAATGAAAGGTGAACCACCACCGCTAATGGCAAGTTATCCTTCAAGCATTGCCCTACATTTAGCTCTAATCATTTCCCTAAAACTCTGACAGTTTGTCCATGTAGCAGAAAAGAGACATCCATCCAGCTCCCCACCCCAACCCACTTCACCCCCTCAGTATGATATTTCCACCACCATATTTTACCATGGTATTATAATGATATCAAGCAGTGTTAACTTATATTTCTGCACATCATCCAATGCATCTTATTATCATCCATCCATCTTATTCTACGTACACTCATTTGTTATCTGTCTGACTAATAAACTATATGAAACATTTGGGTTTATAATGCCTGCAATATTTGTTTGTCAGCACCTCTCTCTTTATACATTGTCTCTATGTTTTTGCTTTATTTTCTTTCTGTCTTTCTTTGTGTCTGAATGTTGCTGGATAGATTGTTCACTAATGTTCTCTAACATACCAATGAGGCACACAGAACAGCTGCAAATATATTTTGACTAAAGTGAATCTATTTGTTCTCTCTTTACTGAAAACAGTGAGCAGGGTTTCAAAATTAAGAAACAAAATAGATACGCAAACAGCACCTTTTAAATATTTAAATGTAAAACAAGCTTAAAAAAATCTTGTTTGTGTCGTTCTTTCTATTAGAATTCATATATGAGCTATTTCATTATTTCATGACAGAGTGAATAAAAGTCCGAGGGGTATAAAAATATTTGTTAGGGATGGTTAAATCAAACACTAATATATTAAGTAGCTTTTTAAAAAGTGGGTAGATGTACCGTTTTTGATGATATGTGCACCAAAAACTTACTAAGTACATGAGTCTTTCAGGAAAAAAAAGGGTTTTTTAAAATATAAATATATGAACAGCATAAAATAAAATATCAGACAGTAAATTAGTGTTAACAGAATCGTTACCCAATATCCCAAAGTTAGCGATATTCTCCAAGGCGTCTCTCAGGTTACAACCTGGCTGGAAGCTCCCTCCGTTGGGGTAAATATCAACATGGCCGACAGGCTGCTGCATCCCAATGCCGAGACCCAGGGAATCCCGACTGAAGGTGTGGAGGACGTCAACAAAGTTGGCGTCATCTGGAGAAAGCCGCCTGTTGGCATGTTCACCCTCGAAGTCAGGTCCAGCTGGATCAAGACCTGCATGTAAAGAAAATAAGCCAAACAATGATAATGGGATCAGCTAAAGAAAAGAAAATAGCATTTGGTAAAAAAAAAAAAAAAAAATTTTTTCATTCAGTTCTTTACCAGTGATTCGTCCGACTTTATTGCGAGCATGGCTGCCTGCAAATCCTGCCACATGAGCTCCAAGGCTGTAGCCAATCAGGTGAAGCTTGTCAAGAGGCATGTTGGTGCTTTCCTTTTAAAAATATATGTAATAATGATAAAGTTATTTTATGTGAGACAAATACTGCCTTATTGTGTAAAAGAGAATTCACTATAGAGCACCAAACATTAAATGTATTTCTTCTAATTAATTTAACTTATAGAGTGTTGCTTTTTTATACCCTTTTGTCATGCTTACATTTTTTTAGATCAGGCTGTTAAATTAATTTTTATATATCAGGCCAGTTTACATTCATCAAATCTTTTAAAGGGCCAGCTACAGTGGTATAAATCACCCTTTTGGTTTTAACATTCTATTTACAAAGATATCACTGCTCTATCATTTATGGCTGTTACTTTACTATCATTTATTTAGCATTTTTTAGCCACCTTGTGTCAAGGTCTTGTTTCTATTGTGCTTTACTTTTGTTTCCTAGTTTTATTGGTTTAATTCCTCTTTTGTTGTAATTTCTAGATTTATGTTAGTTCCCATGTTTTTCTGTTGCCCTCTTGTGTGTGTGTGTGTGTGTGTGTGTGTGTTCCTTTCCCCTTGGCTCCCTCGTTGTCTCCTCTCACACCTGCACCTTGTCAGCTCGTTAGCCCTCCCTTCGTCTCAGTCAGCTACATATACTCTCCCTCTGCTCTCACTCTTTGTTGTTTCCTTGTCTTTGCTGTCCTCCCATGCTGTTGTCCACCTACCTCGTCTCTCCCTGGCACCTCGTGTTTGGTTTCCCGAGATGTCTCCATAGTTCTGGTTTGCTTTTCATTATTAGTTGGATTTTTGCATTCCTGCCTTTGTTTACTGTTTTGCCACAATAAACTGCAAGAAATCTCCTCAGCCTCTCTGCCTCTGCATTTTGGGTCCTCAAACCACAACGAAACCCTGACACCTTGTACATTTTAACAGAGGAAATGTCTTTACTTTATGATATGACAAGCATATTTTGGTTCTTGAGGGTAAT